>NC_142937.1:66095011-66140011 GCF_046866305.1 Octopus bimaculoides | reverse complement strand
GGATTTTGGTTTTGTAAAAATATCATAATTTCTTTCGTATTATAATTTCATTTGATCTGCTACTCACGTGTTTATATACCGTAAAACAGCATAAAAACGTTTTTGTTTTTTTTCGGAGATGAATATTGAAATTAAGGGTTGAAATAATATATGGCAGTAAGATACAAAGGTTTTTTCTTCTCACCCAATTTATTCAAGAAAAAGATCGATAATGCAATAAAGCATGGTTTTTAGATTATTTTATTATTATATATATATTATTTATATTTATCATTTATATTTATATTAAAAATATTATAATTTATTATGCTTTTATGTTATATATATATATATATATATATATATATATATATATATATATATATATATATATATGCAAAACCTATTACATTGGATAAGAGTAGATTGTATACTCTTCTAACAACACTGTATGCATTAGTGTTTGTTTTAAGTTTATAGGTCTTGAGACGATATAAGCCCCCAAACCGAGCGGACTTTTATATATAATATCACACATGAAATGTGTATATATATATATTCTTCAAGTTGAAGACCCTGCGTAACCTCAGTCTCATGACCATTAAGTAAAGGATAACATATATATATATACACACACACACATATATATATATATATATATACATACATACATACATACATACAAACACTTAATTTACATATACACAGACATAAATACACACACACACACTCACACACAGAATTAATATATATATATATATATATATATATATATATATATATATATATATATATATATACTGTTGTGTCTGGGTAGAGTCATTCTCTTTTAGTGCCTTATAATTTAACACACTCACCGGTAAAATTTACGCATATTTCCTTCTATATATATATGCAATAATTGCCCCTCCTTTACAGAAGAAGGCCATCTCTTCAATAATAAATGCTGTCATGAGAACTTATATGACTAGCAAGTCTTGCTCTTAACAAACAAACTCTACTGCAGATCTTACAAATATTGTCTGGGATTGTAGTTAAGTCTTGTCTACGAAGTGCTCGTTTCAAGATAGATTGTTCAAATCTTCAAGCTTCAAATGCTTTACATCTATTGTAAATCATTTGTTTCCAAACCGATCGATCTTGCGTCATCTGCTCCCAGTCTTCAACTTTCACATTAAGAGCCTTAAGGTTGCTTTCAACAGCATCCCTAAAACGTTTCTTAGGGTTATGTCTCGGACGTTTGCCACGCTGCAACTCCCCGTAAAACAACTGCTTTGGCAACCTGTCATCCTGCATCCTAGCAAGGTGCCCAACCAAACGCATCTGACTGCGTATGAGGATCATTTCAATACTGGGTGTGTTAGCTTGCTGAAGAACAACAGTGTCTAGTGTTAAAGACTTCCATTTGATGTCTAGTATCCGCCTTAGGCAAGTCTGATGGAATCTCTCTAAAGCCTTGATGTGGCGCTGATATGTTGTCCAGGTCTCAGAAGAATACAAGAAGACCGTTAAAATTCAAGATTCATAGATACTAAGCTTGATTTTGAAGGTGATACTCTATCAGACCAAATACGATTTTCAAGCCTCCCAAATACTTTTCTGGCTTTTTCAATTCTCGGGTTTATTTCAGAATCAAAGGATCCATCTTTAGAGATACCTGCCAAGGTAGATGAACGATTCAACCACATCTAATCTTGTACCTTGGACAAAGATGTTAGGTTCCACATAGAGTTTGCCTGGTGGCTGAAAGAACATATTCTTTGTTTTTTTTAGACTGATGGTAAGTCCAAAAGCAATACAAGCTCTAGAGAAGAGCTCCAATATAGCCTGTATGTCCTCCTCGGTGTGAGCAACGAGAACTACATCATCAGCATAAAGGAGCTCTCGAACAAGGGCCAGGAATGTCTTCGACTTTGCTTTAAAGCGTTTAACATCAAAGACCTTGCTGTGATTCTGAAGCGAATATAGACACCGATATCAGTCTTGGAAAGCGTGCAAGATAGTTACAGCAAAATATATGGGAAAAAGTGTTGGAGCAGCAATATCACCTTGTTTAACTCCGTTTTCAATGGAAATTGGTTCCGATAGTGACCTATTGAAGTTAAGACGGGCTTTCATATCACTATGAAGTTGCTTAGACAAGTTGACAAATTGAGGTGGACATCCAAGTTTACCAAGAATGGTCCAGAGAAAGGTCCTATTGACAGTGTAGAAGGATTTTGTTAAATCGACAAATACCTGGTAAAGAGCTATGCGATGTTCGATGCATTTATCTTGGAGTTGACGAGCAGAAAAAATCATGTCCATTGTGCCACGACTTGATCTAAAACCACACTGACTCTCCGGAATGACAGAGGGGCATATCCACATTGTTAGTCGATTAAGTAAAAGCTTTGCTAAAACCTTACCGACTATTTTAAGCAGGCTTATACCTCTGTAATTGTCACACTCGGATTTGGATTCTTTTCCTTTGAACAATGAAATTAAAATGGCATCAACCCAGTCCTGGGGAACAGGAGCACCCAACCAGATGTCTGATACTAGATTGTGGATCCCTACAGCAAGCCTATTACCCCCGTGGAGGAGAATTTTAACTGGAATACCGTTAAGACTTGGTGCTTCTCAGTATTTAATTTTTTTTATTGTTTTTTTGATCTCATCTATAGTTGGATGTTCTATCATCTCATGAATGATATCCTTTTGGGGCAGATTACTGATGACATTTTCATCAATAACTGAAGAATTATAAAAGAGATCAGTGAAGTGCTCAATCCAACATTTCATCATGATCCTTGAAGAGAAAGCAGCTGTCTTTAGACTTGAGTGGTACCACAGATGAAGACCGAGGACCAAACACTTGTCCGATCAAGTGATATACTGTTTTCAGGTTTTTACTGTTATACGCTTTTTGGATTTTTTCAGAAATATATGACCACCATTTCTTTTTCATTTGCCGTATCTTTCTTTGGGGTGATGATTTAAACCTTTTGAGAGACTACAGTAAGGGCTTTTTATCCTCATCTGGGGCACCGATGTATTTTTGGTGCAACTTATTTTTATCTTCAAGAAGTTTATTGATTTGTAGATCGTTTTCATCAAACCAGACCCGATGTTTTCTGTTTCTGAGACCAACAACCTCAACTCCAACCTTGTAAATAGTGGTCTTAAACTGAGCCCAAGTTCCATCAAATTCTGCTTCTCCAATAGCATTTCTAAGATTCGCCTGCACCTTAGAGTTTCTTAATTTCAACACATCAACACGTTTAGGAATTTTTATTCCTTCAGATCTTATTCTACGCAGAGTTTCAATTTATCGCGTATAAGCATATGATCAGTCCCACATTCCGCACCTCGCATGACTCGGACAGTGCAAATATCTGGAAGGTCTCATTTCCTGGTGGTAAGATAATCAAGAATATGTTTTTTACATCTATAATCGTTTGAATGTTGATGATTCAAACATACTGTCGGATTGAAACATGTGTAGGATTTTTTCGGTTATTTTGGGGTTGTTTTGTTGATCCGGTTTCTTTTATCCCTATTCTCATATGTAACCCTTTTACTTTGTCTTACTTTTCCATCGTGATACAAATAAAAGAAACGAAGTATCTATTATATTTTCCTTCACCATTTTCTTTTATTAACTTTACATATATATATATATATATATATATATATATATATATATATATATATATATATATATATATATATATGTATACACACACACACACACACACACACACACACACACACACATACACACACATATATATATATATATATATATATATGAGAACGTTGGACGCTTAACCATAGCGAATCATCAGCTGAACACTTTATTGCATTAAACTGTGTCATGGTAATCAACGTGGCGCTCTAAAACTCAACAGTTGCAGTTGTACATCAAATTATATACACAAGGTATGCCATATATAAAACTAAAATTGCCTGCTTTGGTCAAAGAGTCATAGAATCATATAATTTTAAAGTATGCTGAAAAAGAAATGTAATTTAAATCCGTTTTCACTTCGTTATGACTGTCAACAGAAGAGATTTTATATAATACTTCAAGAATGTTGTTATTAATTTCTTAATTTTTAATCTGGTGCTTAGTACTTTAAAATATGACTTAAATAGTTTTTTTTTCTAAGAAGTCTGGAGGTTGGTGGTGGTCGCTGATACAAAATGTTGTCCATTTGGGAAGCACCTTTAGTGGAACCTTGGCTTAGAGTTACGGAGCCCAGCATGTCGAATTATTGCAATATTTTTAAAAGTACGTGGACCATTGATTAGGTGTGTTGGGTTCGTCATCATTAGGTCGTAGGTTCGTTTCCCGGAACGGGCGTCGTGTTGTAAGCTTGTACAGTCCTTTTCATTTCACGCTGCTCCAGTCTATTCAACTGAAAGTGAGTAACAGCGACAGCTGGGGTGGGGTGGGTGACTTTGAAACGAACTGGCATCCCATCCAGAGAAGAGTCTAATATTCTCCATGACCTAAAATTCTTGGAAATTTGCATAAACCCGCAACGGACTTAATGTTTAAAATCATAGCATAAGAAGAAACACTAGCGAGTATTTAATTCTGTCAGTCTCACTTCTGAGGAGTTCAAATCGTATCAAGTTAGACTTTACTTTCATCTCTTAGAGATCAATAACATAAGCACCGACAATATGCTATCAGCTATCCTCCATTCCTGCAGGTTTACATTTTTGTTCTTCTCAAAGTAAGTCACTGTTAGAATTTTAAACTTATTTTTACGCGGGGGTACATTGACAAAAATAATGAAGCACCACACTAACTATTTTATAGTATTTTACTTGCCCCATTCGTTAGCTTACTTTCTTCTTGATCTCTTCGAAGTCGGTAAAAAAAAAGTACAGATAATACAGTGATTTGTAACGTAGGCACAAAGCCAGAGATTTTGTCAGAAAGAACAACAAATTAAGCCCAGCTGTTGACTGATACTTCATTTTATCTACTCTGAAAGGGTGAAAGACTAATTCAACCTCAGCGGGGTTTGAACTCAGAAGGTTAATAGTTATAACTATTCCGATGCTCAAAGTACAGATAATATAGTCTCTCTACTATAGGCACAATGCTTGAAATTTTGCGGGAGGGGACTAGTCGATTTCATTGATCTCAGTATTCAATTTATTGACCCCGAAAAGACGAAAGGCAAAGCCGGTTTCGGCGGCATGTGTACTCAGAACGAAAAAAGAAGCGAAATGTCGCTAAGCATTGTGCTTAGCGTTCAAGCCGGGTCAATCCCGTCTGTATATATCTAAGACTATATTGTTCAATGTGCTCTTTCTTTGCTTTTTTTTTTCTCTTTGTACTTTTTAAGAGTATTTGTTGTAATTTGGGAGAGTTTTGGCTGCCATTTCTAGTAGATAGAATGACCACGAAAGGGCACTTTCAATTATCCTTTTGTTCGTTTGTTTGCATGTGTGTATGTGTGTGTGTACAAGCTCCTGGGGAATTATGTAAGAGTCCAATTAAAAGAAATATTCTTCAGGAATTCCTTAATTCTCATGAAATTAAATTAAAACCCTGAAGGTAAATAGGAAGACTTTTCGCCTTCACCACACCACCACCACCACCACCACCACCATCACCACCAGCACCACCACCACCACCACCAACAACAACAGCAATACGATATTCCCTTACTCCTCGTCACTTTATCTTTACTTGTTTCAAAGCTTCTTTTTAACTAGTTTAAAATGTTTTTCTCCTTTATCTCAAATTTCATATTTCTAAGCAAAAACAACAACAAAAAAATAAACAAACACACAAACAAATAATGCATTTCAGTAAAATAATTAGGTAAATCAAATAAAATGAAATAATATATTAGGGAGGAAATTCTTTAATGTTTAACAAATAAATATAATTGAGTAGGTTAAGGCTTGAAAAATCGCAAACAACATTTGTAAAATTCTTAGTAAATTTTTCTCTTCCTAATCGAAACATGCTGTAATTTATTTAATATTCTTTATCTTTTCTTCTTTGTACATTTCCTCTCTTCCACAGTTACAAGTTCTGGCGTGGATGGCGGAAACGAGTTCTTTGGTAATATCCATAAACATATTTCTGTGTCGCAAAAAGCTCACTGATTGCAGAAAGCTGTTTTTATTGATATGTGTATTGGACAACTCATTATTACTAACACACACAATTATATTTACACACACACACACACACACACACACACACACACACACACACACACATACACACACACACTTATACTAATACTATAGAAATATCTTCTAGAAATCGATATTTTTTCTTATAAATAATGACTGCCAATGTTCACCGTGCTCTAAGATGTTTTTTTTTCTTTATATAAAAGGCAATCAAACGAGAGGTGCTCGTGGCCTTTGCAGGCACCCAGCTGTGTAGATTAATGTGATTGAGGTTCACATTGAATATCTGTGAGATGATGTTTTCAGGATATACTTCGAGGAGATATTCCAGATTACTGCTCATCTGGAGCGCATTTAATACAGGAACTGAAAATAAGACGGTTGGTGGAGAAACGATTTTTCTATCAGGTAGACCAGGAGGGAAAAGTTGATCATGCAATTCAAAGAAGGTACAAATAAATGCAGTGACGACAGAAGACGTAGAGAAAAGAGGGAGAGAGTAGGTAAATATATACATGCCTCTCTCTCTCTCTCTGTCTCTCTGTGTGGAAGAGCTTAGGCTCAAAACGTTAAAGACTTTTTCACTTCCCGAGCGTTATACTAATACATCCGTTTGTTGTCTACACCACCTGTCTTCGTCTTGTTTTCTTTGTGAATTTTTTGTGAATATATATATATATATATATATATATATATACTCATACAGACATAGGGTAAAAATTAATTGATAATTAGTAATTTTACCAAGTAGTTCGGTGTGTTGAAAACCATTATCGGTAAATATATATACACAATTTAAAATTTAGGGTTCAGTAAGTATTGCTTCACCACACACCGAAAATTAGAAATAGCAGCCAAAACTACTATTTCTCTACTAAAATATGATTCCCCAAAACAGTAATACTCGCAAACTACAAAGGCAAAAAATTGTGTGTGTATATATATATATATATATATATATATATATATATAAAACAAATAATGAATGAGTATATGCATATATATATGTACAGGCATGTGCATACCTACGTCTACCTGTATATATAGGTGCATATCAGGGTACAGGACATTGCAAACAAAACGTAGACAAAAAAATAATAACCAGAGTACAGAACACACACAGGCCACATAGAGAACATTTTCCTTCATCAGCTACCCCCATTCTAACACAGGCGTTTCGAAGAGTAGGGCAGGACGCATTGTTAAAATGGCTTTTCCCATGGATCACAAATTAAATTTGGATACACAAATTAAACTGTACCATGGAGGAATGTAGTGGCGGACAGAAAACAAGTCAGGAAAACAAACGGAAAAGAAAACAAAACAGGATAACAAACGGAAAAGGCTATACGGCCAGACGTGAAAAATTATGTGTATGTGGAACGCTGTGAAGCAACGAACTGGAAGCAGGATGAAGTAAGTTCGTATGTTTGCTTGGTGAAAGCCAAGGAAGAAAAGAATTAGTACGTGGACACATGTGACCACGAGGGGTAAGGAAGAGAGAGTGGTAGAGGGAGAAACAAGGGGAGGAAGTAGAAAATAGGTGAGCAACGAGAGAAAGAGAAGAAGAGAGAAATATAGTAGTAACCGAAGGAAGAACGAGAGGGGTAAAGAGAAAGATACGTAGTAGTAACAGAAGGAAGAACGAGAGGGGGGAAAAGTTATAGAGATAGATAGAGTCGCGGCCAAATAGTGATTGAAATATGTATTGGTGAGACATAGTATGTTTTAGGAATATAAATAAAATCACTGTAAGAACCAAAAACAATGAAAAAAATTGACGATTTCCAATTAACTTAGAGTGTTAAGTTCATATTCTATTTTGACACAGAAAAGGCGTATTCCTTCCTCGAAATAATACATAAAGCTCGTCCCCCGTTGACCAATAGGTTTACAGATCAAACACTCCAACCATTTCTTGAAGTTATCGCATAGTAAGTGTACGGTTTGATCAAATAGCGAAAAGGTCATTTGCAACGATTTTATTTGTAATTATATGCCAATTACTTGCTGGTTCAAACGCATTTACAATTCTTTTCAAACAGAAAGCGAAAAATATGAAAAGAAAGAAAAAAAATCAACATACATTTTAATACCTCTTTCACCTATTTTCTTTCAAAATATAACACAAATTTATTAGATCTGGTGCAAGTCATTCATTTTACAAGGAACCTCTCTTCAACACTGATCGATACGCTTGCTTTCTAAAGTAGCAAGATTAAACAGGAATCGTACAGGGTGATCGAAGACGCTATACAAATCAAAGAGAATTTATCAGGCAAGTAATTAATTTCCAACCAAGATAATACAAAATAATGTAGCTGTAAGTGAAAGCAAATGCTTTCCTAAGGCTTCCCTTGAACCGATATATATGCGTGGGTGTGTACATAGATAGGTGTGTATGTATGTATGTATGTAGCTAACTATTTTTTGATCAGCAGTTGGCTCCAAACTCTCAGTCCTATGATAAATGTTTATACTCTACATTTTGTGTTGAATACGTAATCCTCCCGAAATGGGCATATGTTTGAGTGTGTACACATACCGTGCACGCGCACTCATGCGTATGTACGCTCACGCGCATGTACGCTCACACACATACAGAATTTCTTCATCGCTTTATGTATAGTAGTAGCTTATTAGGAAATAACATAAATAATCTTCCTGATTTGAATACAATACGTTAGTCAGGCACGTAATTAATTAGTTTATAAACTCTGGCTGACTAAGTTATTATATATATCAATCAGGAATGCTTTTAATATTATAACATCCTGATAAACTACTGTGATATATGGTGATTTAAATTAATAGTTTTCTGGGTTACCAAAGACAAAGAATAAAAGGACAACTATCTCCGTAATAGATCTGTAAAAGGATTCCAAGTATCATTCTGTTTCCTTCATTATTTCATTTAGATTAGCCACAAGGGCTGTACATAGAATGGCAATGAAAAGAAAAAAAGACATGGAAGAAAAGAAAATGAGAGGGGCACCAGCGCCCACCAACTGGCAACCCCTCTAATATTACAATAATACTCATCAATACTACAATGTTCAAAAAACAAAACAGCAGGTCACAAGTTAATCAATTCGCCCCGTCACAGCTCCCAAGCAATTTACTTGCTGCCTGCGGACAAGTCCGCATTGATAAGTTGGAGTCTGTGGCGAGGCAGATAAAATGATTCTTGTCAAAATTGGACCTTATTCTTGACAAGATTCTACCAGTTACGACCTCCGCAGCCACCTGCGGAGGCCATGTTGAACTGGTCGTGCAAGCCGAGAAGGATCTTTCCTGGCCACACTCCCTGTCCAAGAACCTTTCCCTAGTCCCTTTCTCGAGGCACAGAAGGAGAGACTCCTCCTCCTCTGTTTCCTTCATAGTAAATAGAAAATAATTCACATCGTCTGCTATCCCTGAAGCTAAGGTTTTCGAATAAATGACTGATTTATCTAACATATATTTCTCTGAGTAATCACCAATTAAAGATATGAATTTCTCCATTCTTGTTGATGTTATGTACTCCGGATTATTTTAAATTGTTTCAAGTGATGTTTGGATTTATTTATCAAACATGAAGAATTAACTTCGATGTTAATTCTATTTGAATTTATTAGTATCTGATTGTTTGATATAGTTAACCAAATTCGTTTAACTCCGAGTGCTTTAGTGATATCTGCCCGGATTGTATTTAATCCCTTGCACTTCTTTGAGATATATATATATATATATAGTTCAAATTTACAAAAAGAAACAAACAAAAAAAAACAGAAGACAAAGACAGGTGTAGGTACAACGAACAAGTGTATTTGTTTAACGCTCGGGAAAAATGGAAAAGTCTTTTGCGTTTCGATCCTACATTCTTCGACAGAAAGGAATGAGGAAAAATGAGGGAGGTGTGTGGGAATCTTTGTGGGTTGGTATCAGATGAAGAGAAGAGGTGAGTTGTGCCCATATGGGGCAAAGAGCAAAGAGAGAAGATTAATTCCTGTTCATGGTGGCGGTAGGAGGGAGATGGGAAGAGGAAATGAGGTCATGAATAGTGGAAGACACTGTTGGTAGTTAGCCGTGGTTTTGGGAGGCAGAGGGCAATAGAAGGTGGTGTCTTCAAGTTGAAGGTAAGATTCAGCTTTGAAAAGGTCTGCGCGCCACACTACTTCACCTCCACCCTAGTCGGCCGGTTTGATGACGATACCTTTCCGGCGTCGGTGACATCGAAGGGCTGAGTTCGGCCAGAGAGATGTTGAAATATCGGGGACGCCTGTGGAAGTTAAACTGGTCCATACACTCATATCTATATATTAAATACATATATACATAAATCTCTGTGTGTGTGATGGCTGCAACTCAATTTCAAGTAATGCTATTTTTTTTATTGTTCTATTAAACATGAGCATAAATGTGTTTTTCAGTCCTGTTAGATAAAAATTACACTCTTTTACACGGGTATGGCAAGTATGGGTTGCCTCTTGCAGTAAATTATTACAATATTGCTTTGGTAAGGCCCCATACGACAGTTCAGTCTGCCTCCCGATGCACATTCTTTTCCCCACTCAGTTGTAAGTAGAAATGCGATATAATAACGTAGTAAACAACTTACCTGTGTCTGTGACTTCTATGATAATTCTTAAGACCTCTCTTACTTATATACGACTACTTTCGTTCCATATTAAATCGTGTTGTGCTACAATATTCTCTGGCAAATTAACGCCAAGTCTCTTACGAACATCATTCTTGAACTTCTAATGCTTCATACAATTTCGTTCGAATTCTTCCATCTCATCATGCATTGCTTCCCTTTATGATGAACGATCTAAAACGAAGCTTTCCTATTCCTTTTCCAAGATTTTGGCCTTATCTAGTGTATTCTTGATGTAGTCCTAACGTGAAGTATCTTGCTCAAGAACACAACGCACAACCGGGTATCGAACACCCGACCTTACAATTGTGAGCCGAATACCTTAACCACTAAACTACGCCCCTTCCCAAAGCACTGTTTATTCAAAAATGTTTCTTGTGCAGGAAAGGGGACAAGAAAACTGTTCTTCAAGTTTTAACATCTGATGCAGATTCATTCACTGAGAGTGGCAAATCTTGAAAAACTGGGCATTAGTCAACAAGATCAGATTAAAAGTTCAGCTAAGAGGACGATTTTCAGGGTCACAAGATGAGAATGCTCGAAAAATAAAAAAAAGAACCACTTTCCTTGTTCTCAAGAGGGGCATGTGTTTTGAAGAGTCGAGATTTTTTAGATGCCTTTATCCTGCCCATAAAATCAGAAAAGATATATTTAATCATAAACGCTTCAAATTCACCAGAATATCAAGAAGACTCACTACCTTCAAGCCTCAAATCTGTTGTCTCTATGAGATAGAATGATTCTTGTTTGAAATATCAAGTCAAGCGTGATTACTATATTGTCCTCACCATCGGTTAGAATACCATCTATAACAGATAAGGAATATCTCATACTCTTGTAAAGACCAGATACTGTGAATCGTGAGCCTCGCATCTCCATCTACATTAGCATATCTTTGCATTCGCCGTAAGCTATAACAAATGGGCATCAGCAGTTCTAATAAGAGGAATGAATGACTACTTCTGTCTGTGAAAACATTTAATACCTTTGTCTGAAAAGGACTATTCATCGTTCAAGTCTTGGACAGCTAAGATCTCAGCCACAGCTCAACAACTTTTCTAATTTCATTCCGTGGGACAGTTGCATACCATGACCGAAGATGGTCTGAGTAGACCACATATTATGTTACCACCTTCTGCATACGAAAAAGCACACTCATACTGAGAGATACTCCTTTGTCCCAGCAATTAATTTGAAAACAACTGCTGTTGCGGTCCTAAAATGTAACGTATTTCCAATCGAAAGATTCTTAGATGGGGCCAAAAATATAGCTAGTTAGAGCATGTTCTACTATTTCTACAGAGAGGACTATTTAGAGGAGATAACATTGCATTTGTTACCTATTATGCCTCTATGCAATCTCCAATAGAATGTGCACTCCTATTCTATAAAAATTCTACCAATTCAGTGATGGTTAAGCATGCTATGGATGTCTAGAGACAAGCTATCGAATTTCTAAACCCAGATAAAATACCAGCAACTGCATCTTACCACCATTAGTTTGCCTTGGCAGAGTACGGTAGAAATAGCCCGGCACGCATTCTGAGAAAGTGTACCAGGTTATTAGTCTGCACATAGAAATGAAATTTTGAAATACATTGGAAAGATGTCTTAAATGGTTTTGACTGGACAACAGCCCTGAGTGCAGAGCTGAATTCCTCTAGCAAAGATCATTCGTATTTTATGACTACATTTAACTCGAGCCAAATATATCCACCAAGTTGTTATCTTGAGGTTGTATAAATCTTCAGAAGAAAGCTTTTGTATTTAGAGATGCTCCGAAAATGTTGATTCTGCTATAGACAGGAAAAACAACTTATAGAAAAGAAGTCTTAATTTTATGTACCGAAACTTGATCATGAAATATAAAATCTTACTTTTAATCTTCCTGACTATTCACAGAAAGAGAAATGAATTTCATATCGACGAAACACGTTTTTGTATTTTTGCCTTATATCACGCGAACTATTCACAGTGGATGACCGTCCACATCAAGAACATGTGAGGCTTTGTCTGAAACTATGGAAAAAATGATTGAAAATGTTTTCAATGAAGGCTTTTTCAAGGCCACCATCAGCCGAAGAGGTTCACGAGCAGAATAACAAAACTAAGTTTCAAGCGGAACTGCTCGGCTCAGAGAAAGCCCTTTGCTTTTCAAAGATGAATGCTCTCGTGGCCTGAGATGGCCTGACTGCAGAATATCAACCTGAGAGGGATTTAGAGATCTGAAAGAACTTTCAACCTAGAAGACCTTCCATTAATATATCGCTAAGTTCTTCGAAACCATCTGAAGAATGAATTATTTGGATGTAACTCTTGACATTCGAAACTACGCAGACGAATCGGCACAGCCACAGTATTCATAGTGGATGATGCTGCCAAAACAACAACGCTAAAAATTCGTCACAACTGTAATTTTATACCAGTATCTATTCCATTGATGACAAAATCAAAAGAAATTCTAGTTTGCTCTTTAGAAAACCTTAATGTGAGGCAAAAATCTAAGCAGCGGACGATTAGAATTCTTTAGAATGATGTGACACTCTGTGTGTGTGTGTGTGTGTGTGTGTGTGTGTGTGTGTGCGCGTGCGTGCGTGCGTGCGTGTGCGTCTGTTTGTGTTCCGACTGATATTCACGAATATCATGTGATAGAGAGCCATATATTTGAATTTCAAAATACATGGGTAATTCGTTTGTAGTGATTAGAAGCTGTCTAACCTCATTTTCATTTTTGCTTGATATCAAAGTTCTACAGAAATGCCGTTATCAGCCGTAATTTTTGGAAGTTCTCCGGCTATCACTTAACGGACTTAATCGAACTATTCATATTTAAGCGGGAACTGCTGTAATTTCGGTCTTTTCGCTTCTAGTGTCTCCCTGACGACATCCATTTTCAATGTGGTGAAATCAATTGGTTGTGGAATAACTTGATGTCCATATTGATATGTGTGTCCATAATATAGAGAGTTTTATATTGCTAGATTACTATTATAATTATACTTTGCGTAAGCGTTCACATCAAACATATGGAAATGTATGCAACGGTATATGTCCTGGTTGATATTTATAATCAGGCATGCGTATGTGTGTGCTTGTATGTGTGCCCACGCTCGTACATGAATGTGTGTGTGTGTGTATGTGTGTGTGTGTGAATGTGTGTGTGTGTGAGTGTGGGTGTGTGAATGTGTGTGTGTGTGAGTGTGGGTGTGTGTGTTTGCGTATCCGTATATATTTAAGTATATGTATGTATATATATATATATATATATATATATATACACACACACATACACACATATACACATACACACAAACATATACATATGCACACGCATACATGTATATATACATATATACGTAGGTGCATATACACACGCACACATACATACATACATACATACATACATACATATATATATATATATATATATATATATATATATATATATATATATATATATATATATATATATATATATAATATGGGGGAACGGAGAGAGAGGTGAAAAGAGAGGAAAGAAAGAGAGAGATTGAGAGAGAAAGAGGGATATATATATATATATATATATATATATATATATATAGAGAGAGAGAGAGAGAGAGATGGCTGGCTGCTAGCCTATTTCAAAGCCCTGTTATTGGCAAGTAGCCTTGCCATTTTTAATTGACCTTGTTCTATTCCGCTACCTATATTTCCTGATCATAGCGAAATTAGACAGCAATCTGAACGTCAAAAGAAGCCCTTCACTTCAGTCGTGGCAGCCAACGATTGATTGATCACATAAATCCAACTAATTGGTGGCATACGGAACAGAGAGGTGGTGGTGGTGGTGGAGTTGAGATGGGTTGTAAGACAACTGAACGCATGCTTTTCAATGATTCGTCTTTACATCTTCACAGCAAAACCGAGGTGTGTCGTTGAATGTATTTGAGAATATATCAAGTCGATGGAATCACTGTCGATAACAGGGTGCCGGACAATAATTACTTGCAGTATTTAATTACGACCCTTTTATGATCTGTTCTTACATATATACATACATACATACAAATACAAACACAAATGCATGCATACGCACAAGCATGTATATATGTATGATTGTGTTTATGTATGTGCGCACGTGCACGCACACATACGTATGTACATGTATACATATATTCATATATATACTGAGAGAGAGAGAGAGAAAAAGAGAGAGAGGAAAAATAGATAGATAAATATAGCTATAGATGGCAAAATAGATATATACATATATACATATACATATATATATATATATATATATATATATATATATATATATATATATATATATATATATATATATATATATATAAAATACAGAGATGCCTATAATAGGACATCTGACCCGCTAGAAAGAGCAGCAAAAGACTACATACCACAAAAATAGGCATAATTTCGAAAGGGAATGAAAAATAAAAACATTTACCAATCTGTATTCCCTATTTTTGTGGTATGTAGTCTTTTGCTGCTCTTTCTAGCGGGTCAGATGTCCTATTATAGGCATCTCTGTATTTTAAATGAATAATATATAGTCTATTGACTGATTTTTATTCTCGCTAGACCACTGGTGGTAAATAAAATTTCTAAAATTTTTTGCTACCCTATAATTTATTTATATATATATATATATATATATATATATATATATATATATATATATATATATATATATATATATATATATATATATATATATATATATATATGTATATTTATATATATATATATATATATATATATATATATATATATATATATATATATATATATATGTATGTATGTATACACACACAGACACACACACATACAGTGGTGGGCACGGTTCTGCCAATCTGCTAACAGCTAATTAGCGAAGCTAACTTTTTGTTTAGCGGATCAGCGTTTTCGATAACTTTGGACACCGTCAGAGGACCAATCAGCTTCCGCTAAATTTAGTTTCGCTAACTTTAAGTCCACTAACAAATTTCATACGTTTATTCCTGTTTGCCGTGGCCGTGTCTCGAAGATTCCGTCAGGCTATTGGCGTGTTCATTTACGACGTTGTAACATTACAGACAGTCTTACAGTTTCGGCGACAGCAGTGTACGTTACCGGCTTATCAATTATCACTTATCGTTATGAAAGGTTAAGACGCTTTTGCTCTGTCGGAGGATGGAGGGTCTGTTGAGGAGTCTGCAATGGCTGTGGGTGAGGCAGAGGTCGCCCAGGTTGAGAACCAGAAGTCTCAAAACCCGTGGCCCCACATGGAGGACTACTTTGTCCTTACCTCAAGGGATAAGAGAAACCTCAAAAATCCTGTACTTCCGGTGCGTTATGTGCCAGCCCAAGGAGACCACCATCAAGGGGACAAGCTGCGAGCCTCTACAACTTGAAGTCGCATGTCGAGAGAAAACACTCAGCGCATGCCATCCAGTTTGAGGAGAGGATCAAACCCGGATCTTCCTGTGGGAAACAGACAATCTTCTGGTAGCAGTGCTAGTAGCCAGCCGTCGCAGTCATGGGCAAAGAAAGTACGCCAGCCCAGCATTGGCGAAGCGTTTACCCAAACGCATTGGCGTCCGTTAGTCTATGGCGGACAGAAAAATTGTAGACCTGTTTGTCGACAACATGCTGCCGCTGCATATAGTGGGATCCTCCACCTTGGCCGGATGAGAAGCTAGTATTTTTAGTAGACCTTGACCATACTCTGCATCAGTTTATATATAGTGACGGAGAATTATTTCCTTGTTGGTTTTAAATTGCTGCTAGCTACTTTGATTATTATATAATTTTCACATTGCCATTTTGTGAAATCAGTCACTGATTCTAATGATATTCTCCATAATATTGACAAGGTGAGTTTGCCTCTACCAGCTGTGATGGAGTGAGCATTACTGATGAGTATTAATTTCCTATACGAAATTAGCATGCTAATCTAACGCATCTCGCTCAAAGTGGGGAGAGTTTTCTTCTCTATCAATACAAAGAGACCATGTGATTTTGTGGCTAAGGAGTCTACGACTCCTATTTCTAGCAATGCTGGTGCTCACTGCACCATTGTCAATCTTAGTGACGGTGAATTATTTCCTTGTTGGTTTGAAATTGCTGCTTGCTACCTTGATTATATATATATAATTTTAAGTTTTTAGCTTTACAAATCATGTTTCTTTACAATTTAATATTTTTTAGTTGCAGATTGCTCAAGGATGTTCCCCGGGTGGCGACCACCGCGGACTGTTGGTCGGCCCACAACAGGTCCTACCTGGGGATGACGGCACACTGGCTGGACCCCAAGACCCGCACGAGACAACACGCCGATCTGGCCTGCTCTCGACTCAGACGACATCACACGTTTGATGTTCTCGCCCAAGATGGTGGACATCCGTAAAAAGTTCCATCTGCAAGACAAGGTAACCAGGACCACGATTGATAGCAAAAAACTTCGTTATGGCATTTATGCAGTTTGGTACAAAAGTTGATCTCTTACTAGACATTAATGAAGCTGCTGCCGATCCACGCCAAATTGCACTTGTTCTGGCTGGTGCAGTGTAATAACAGTCAGGTTAGCAGAGTAACGAACGCCATAGAGATCGTCGTAGAGACAGCCCTAATGGAGACCAATGAGGAGGATAGCAGTACCACCATCAATGAGGATGAAGAAGATGATTTCTTCAGCAACATCACTCCGTTCCGGGAGAGCAGGGGCTACAGGTAATTGAAGTCTAAGGCGCAGAACTTGGTGAAGACCTGATTGGAGGCCGTCTCGAATCAGGCCCTGACCAAAGTCACCTTTTTGGGTGAGTAGGTCTTCATCGACCTATTTACCAAGTATAACACCGCCATCCCATCCAGTGCTCCAATGGCTTCACTGTCTCTTGTTTATTGGGTATTTCGAAACAACCTTCTGTTCCTAGATTGCAAATGCATAGCATTCGAAGTGTGAAGTGATATAGTGGTCACGAATCCAAGAGAGGCTGCGCTTCATGTGGACTATAGTGTCGTCTTCAAGTCTTCGGGAAACATACCCATGCATAGTCTTTTTTTGGTATGCTGAGCGTTTCACATCCAGGTCTTCTTTGAAGTATGTTGGTCCGGTTGTTTTGAGGTCATCAAGAAGAGAGAATTTCCTGAGGAGCTCGCTGCAGTTTCCAGCACTAAATTAATGTAGTTTTGCCGTTGTTTAACAAATACTGTCTGAGAGAGATTATTTGACATTTGAAGGCTGTCTGCATTAATTTCAAGCCTCTAACTCCTTCGTTACTTCTTAGGTAGATTTTGTCGATATCGTTATTTCTGCGGAGTTTTCAGTTGGAATCAGGATCTTGCGGGTTTTAACGTCTATTGTGTAGATTTCCTCTAGTCTGGCATAATATTCTCGGGTCACTCTCACAGTACCTTCGTATGATAGATTTTCAGCAATGCCTAGGTACTTGTAGCATTCTTTGTGTGGAGTTCGAGAAACAATGGGACCATTAATGCACAGGTAGGTCTAGGGAACTGATTGTTCACGTTCGGCGGTCAAATATGAGAATTTCTTTTGGCCAAATTCCATTCCTATGTCAGTTGCAAATGTTGTTATTAATTCCAGCTGGTTTTTTTTTTTTGCATTATTATTTTTAGTAAATCTTGAGGCCATCCACAAAGAAACTATGGGTCACATTAATATGTAAAGTGGTTGCCGACTCAAGCATGTAGCCATTTGATTTTTGTTGCAGCAAAGATATTGAATCTAATACCAAAATGAAAAGAATTACAGACAGACTACCTCCTTGGAATATTCCCTTTGAAATATTTATAACATATGCACGTATGTATGTATGTATGTATGTATGTATGTATGTATGTATGTATGTATGTATGTACGTACGTATGTATGTATGCATTTATGCATTTATGCATTATGTGTGTGTGTGCGCGCGAGTGCATGCGAACGCGTGCGTGTATGTATGTATGTATGCACGTATGGATGGATGGATGTGTGTATGTATGTATGTATTTAGAATAGATATAGATATTGCGTTTTGTACACACACACACATGCATACATACATACATACATACATACATACATACATACATACATATATACATAGGCACACACGCACAAGTACAAATTTTATATTAATTCCGTCGAATTTGCGTTTCCGTTAACCAGTGCTGCGAAGTAAGTTACCGTTAAGAACTAGGTTCGAGTCAATATTTCATAAATTGTCCGACATATTTTCCTAAAAAGCTGTGACTTTATGTCAAAAGTGAGCCTCAACATGCCTGAAATAGCAGTCAAATTCCTTCAGCTCAAACTCGTTTTGCATTTTATAAAAGAAAATTATAATTTATCTCATGTTATCTTCGGTCTCTTAAAAAGACGAGGTCGTAACGGCTGGAATTTCATAATTATAGATCCGCCCATTCGTAGTTAGCCTTAGGCTAAATATTGCTATCAAATTTTGGCACAAGGCCTGCAATTTTGGGGGAGGTGTGAGTCGATTACTGGTATTTATTTTGTTGACCCCAAAAAGGATGAAAAGGTAATGTCGACCTTGGCGGTACTTGAAATTAGAACGTAAAAATGAACGAAATGCCGCTAAGCATTTTACCCGGCGTGCCAACAATTCTGCTAGATCGTCGCTTTAAACTTTAGGCTAAATATTGGCGTCCAATGTATCGTCCGCTAGCGGCATACGAACCAAATCTCACTGCAAACGATATACAAAATTTTAATGTCTTTTCAGGCACTGATTTCGGAAATAGCCAACAGGTTTGACGTCTGCCGCTGAGGAGGCGAAGTACGTCGAAATTACATGACCTTGCAGTGCCGGTACCGGTGAAGACAATTCTCGTCTGCCAACGATATAAATATGTTCGCTTTTATACACCTTGCGCTCATGTGAGAGGTTCTCTCAAGCTAAATAACGCAGTATTCTGTGTTCAAGCAAAACATCCACTTTAAGCTGAATATGAAGATTATCTTTTTGTGTTAGTACTACTTCTATCGCTAATAATTATTATTTACGAATAATGTTTAGTCAATATAATTTGCCTAATTACAAATGAAATAAACTAAGGGGAATAACACAGATGGACTAATGGCATGAATTTGGAAATTAAGCTAAAGGATAATATACTGAAAAGTGTACGCATTCGGTACATCACTCCTTTCTTTTAATTAAGTTAGGTAATTCACTTACTTCAGTGCAGTACATCCGGCGTTTTACGTCGGATTGGCAATACCTGAAATTTCAGTTAATTAAGAATTCTTATGCATACGAGAGTATTTTAAGTATAATGCTGCTGTAAGCAGCAGCAACTTGTACTGAATACCATTCTTATAACACAAACCAGATACGTTACTAAGAAACCATCCATTGTCGTTAGTGAGCGGTAACTGTAAGACTTGTAACCTGGTGGAATCAAACTCAGAATGAACTTAGTAAAATTCAATTTAAAGCAAACTTCGTATGCAATGTTCCCATTGGTTCCCAATCAAGGAACCTGTATGTAGTTGTTGGATCAACTAGAAATAGCAGTTAAATCACCCACATACGACATCTTTTCGTCTTAAAAAGAGGTAGGAATGGATGAGAATAATACAGTCCTAGTTATACTATAAAACAAAAAAGAATATATCAGGGGTTCTGGACCATTTTTATTTATGGACCCCTCTGATTACTATTTCATTCTGGTTGGACCCCCATAGCCATTCGATGTTTAAAACTAGTTTTATAGAAACTTCTTTCAAATTTCCTGTTTTGTTTTTCACACATTCCCTTGTGTAGGTTGAACTATGTAAAATGTTAGAGAAAGAAACCTAACTTTTTCTTGCAATACATACCAACACATACATATAACGCAAAATTTTTCCTGTGCCCTTAAACCGCTATTGTGGATCTCCAATTAACTGTTTGTTGCATGAACCCCAAAAAGCTTATGTGGACCCTCGAGGGCCATATGGATTCCAGTTGAAAACTACTGGGCTATATGACTACGGCTCGAATGCTTTTTAATCATAGTCCTACTCAAGTTAAGATAACCGCTAAACAAGCTCAGTAATAGCGCATGACTGGCAAAAGATCTACGTGTTGATTCTAACACTAAATATCTTATAATATTCTGCCTTAATTACCAATCAACAATGAATCGAAGTTATCGAATGTCACTGAAACTGGATAGAACTAATAAGCGGCGAATTGGCAGAGGTGTTAGAGCGTCGGACAGAATGCTACGCAGTATTTGTCCTGGCTCTGCACTCTGCGTTCTAGGTTCAAAACTCACCGAGGTCAACCTTACCTTTCATCCTTTCAGAGCCTATAAAAAGTATCAATCTAAGGCGGTGGATTAGCGGAAGTGTAAAAACGTCGGGTCGGATGCCTTGTGGTATTTATTTGCTCCAATTCTTTGTGTTCAGAATTGAAATCCATGCCACCATGTCTTACTTGGGTAATAGACTTAACCATTAGCGGAGTCTAGTCTGTTACAAGAATCCAGGATAGGCATACGGTTTTGAGAATATTTTCCTCCTTTCTTTCACTAGTCTGATAGTAGCCGAATACCCTAACCACTAAGCCACGCACTTTCACAACATATTCATAACTTATCCATCACAACAAGAACACTCTTAAATTTGAACTACATGTAGTAGGCGCAAATATTTATTTCTTCATAAAAATTCCTGGTTAAAATGACGGATAAGTTTTCCGTGAATTACTAAACAGTGAATCACAGAAGAAAAATCAAAACAATTAGGTTATGAATATTCCCTTACCAAAACAGCCGAAAGTTATTTAGTAAATAAATAAACAAAAAAACTGGAATGTAAACAAACAATATAACCGAGATATGCGGTAATTCGAGAGCATCTCTAAGGATTTATAGCATCATCAGAAGCATTCCATAGTGAGTAGTTGAAATATTGCAGACCAGAAAATCACCTGGGAGCGTTGAGAGACTTGCTAGTTAGATATTGGTGGGAAAATCTTACAATGTCCTCAAAGAATAATTAATAGCGACCTTGACAAACTATTCGGGTTAGTAATTGCATAAAGAACACAAATAACTAAAAACTGGTAAAAAAATGTAGGGCTGCTTAATGTGTAAATATCCCAAACTACAATATTCTTAAACTGCACACTAATTGTTTGAATTTTTGTTTTCAGAACCACTACGAAACACATGTTTGTTAAATAAATGAAGAAAGAAGTCGGTTAGGAACTCTGATTGATTGCATTTTCTAAGTAAAACTATTTGTTGATATTTAATATCATTGTTACCAGAATATTTTCGCTGATGAGGTTTAATAGTACTGAAATATATCTACAGTTGTCACCATACTTCCAAAATCAGACCCACTCATCACTCCGGTATATTTTAAATAAATCTTAATACATCTAAAAAAACCCAGGGTTTGACTCTTTTGTCCTTGTTGACTAGAAAAAGACATAATTTTTCTCATCACAATGTATCTAACTCTAAGGAAGCAAAATTTTTGGTGCGCAACATTATGTTGGTGTCCCAAAATGGGAGGTATAGGCTTTTTTAATGTTTGCGTTCTTAGAAAGGCTAAACTAAGATCAGTAAAATATGCGGTGAAAAATATAAATAGCGGACTACATATAATTACTAATGTTAACCACAGACAATTCACTATAGTTGTCAAAAGTAACAACTATATAAATATACTATAGCTTGGTATATTTGTTGGCATATTGATAGAAGATTATTTAAAAACATCTGTGAGTTTTATTCTCTCCCCCAGCCTTGCTCACATTGTTGTATTTTAACAAATTAAAGTTACAATTAATCCCAAAATATAATACAGTTCATATATGCAGCTGTTTAAAAAGAAAATCTATCTAATTAGCTAATCAGAACATAACAAACGGAAAGCCAAAGAGTATCTAAGAATTTTTCAAAGGTCACCATATGTATATGTAAAAAAGAACCTACAGTAGTATAAGTATGTATGTATGTATGTATGTATTTAGGAATTTTCATTGAGTTTCATTTTAAGTTCTTAAGAGAGTTCAAGACGGTTGTTAATAAAGCGACAGGACTTTTTGAGTAGAGTTCTCGGTGTTTGTAAATATGTGGTCAAGTTGGTGTGTTAGTTGAGGTGTCGATGCATACACCCAAATATGTGCATCTATTCACATAGGAATCTCATGTGGAGAATTTTTGGAATATCTTACAAATCTTTACTGAGCCACTCATAGTTTTCTTTCGTTCTTTCTTCATAAAACCTAGTGTAGGTTTTGTGCAAATTTGTTGGTACATAATGCACTATGATGATAGGTACAAATGACAGTTTATAGTCAGAGTACAAGAACTGTAAGTTCCGTATTAATTCACCATAAATGTTCTCTTTCCCTGGACTTTTGATTGTACGTTCACATCAGCTGGGCAGGTGACCTCTACAACAGTGCATGACTTTTGCTTCCTGTCCTGCTGAACAATATCGGGTCTGTTATATTTGCACAGAAATGCTGTTATTATTTGAATGTTCCACCAGTATTCTTTGTTTTTAAAGGTGTGAATACCGGTTAGTTCTGACATGTCTTTCATGTATACGCGAGGACAGGCCTTCCTGCGAGTAGCATTGTAAACCGTCTTTGCAACTATATTATGCATCAGGGGCAGGTGGTATCTTGTAGACATTTTGGAGCAGCTGCTGATGATGTGGGTGATATCTTTCACACTAGTATAGAAGAACTGACATTATTTATCATAACGTGGCAGTTTGGTTGTATCATTGTCCCTCTTGTTTATTAGGTAGTTACCTCTTATTCCTGGATAGCAAAGGCATACCCTTCTAGGTTGGATGTAATGTATCTATTGCAGATCCAGAAGAGGCTGCTCGTCCTGTCAATGCTGCTGTTGCCGTCACGCTTACAGGATATGTACCTATGATTTTTTTTTTTGGTATGATGCCTGCTTTTCTTCCAAAATTCTGTTTGGGTAGGCCAGTCCAGCCTCTTTTGGGTTGCATGAGACAGTTGTATTCTCAGAGTACCTACACAGTAGTTCTCTAGCTCTGAAGATGTTGCTCTCACTTTTGAGTATGCATAGAATGTACTCATTTCTTTCTTTATTGTTTAGCAAGTGTTGTCTGAGTGATACAAAGTAGCATGCAAGGGCTGTCTGGACTGACTATATGCCTCCACTGGCATCACTTCATCTCACATAGATCTTATTAGTGTCACTGCAAATGTGGAATTTGCCAGTGGTGGTCAGTACCTTTCTGGTTTTGATGTCCAGGGTGCGTATCTTGTCGAGTGTCGAGTCCAATATCTCAAATGTTGGTACTAGCATTGGCACTGAAAAAGCATTGTGAGATACGGTCTTGTTAAATGCAGACAGCTCTGAGTTTCATATTTTCCCGAGTATACGGAAATACTCTTTTATTATTCTGGCTTTAGTCACAGCACCATCATATGCAATATTCTCATCGATTCCGAGGTACTTGTAGTTTTCATCATTAAAGATAGGGAAGATAGACAAGCCATTGATGCACATGTTCTCTGTCTGGGCGACAATCTTTCATCGGTTGACAATTATTTATTAGTATTTATCTAAGCCCAAGCTTCATTACTATATCTCGTTTTGACTAGTTTAATTGTCTCCTGTTGTTGACTAGTTTAATTGTCTCCTCATATTACCAGAATATAACTTTAAGTCATCAACGTATAGCCTTGATATTTTGTTAACGGGGCTGACAAGGTGTTCACTACCAGTACAAGCAACATTACAGATAAACTATCACCCTTGAATACGCCTATTGATAGCTTAATTCTGTTTGTAACAACAGGTGTTGCTTTAGTAGTTGTCAGTGATAATTGTGTGGACCATGCTGCGGACAGTCTTTCAGTGTCATTCACCATAGCAGCTGAATGTACATATTTATACATGTACACATTTGTATGCATAATATATTTTTTATATATACACATGCACATACGCGCGTACCTACCTACATACATATATGGAGATGTATTTATTTATATACATTCGTATGCATCACCAATACCATAAAATGCATGTGTTTACATTCTTAGTTCAGCCACGGTGAAGCTTTATACTATTTGAATTGATACAGTTATTGTGATTGGCGCTATGTTGTGCAATAATTGTCCATGAAGGTGCTAGCCCAATTTGGGACTGCTTTATAAAGGAGCTGACCGTTACGCTTGACTTAGGAGGGACATTAAACGGTCCGTCGAGGAACTCCCCAACACGCTTTTGTTGGGCATAGCAACAGCATAGAAATAATGTGCTTTCTCTTTCTCTTCATTTCATGTGGGTGTGTGTGTGTTTGTGTGTGCGTGTGTGTATGAGATTGTATGTGTAAGTATGTACATCTATATGTATACATACATACATACATACATACATACGTGTTTGTCTGAAATAATAATAATATTAATAATAATAATAATAATAATAATAATAATAATAATAATAATAATAATGATAATGATAATGATGATGGTGATGATGATGATGATGATGATGATGATGATGATGATGCTGATAATAATAATAACCAATTATCAATGCTTATAATGTGCGGAAAGAGACCCTATGAGACCTCTGACAACAAGCTACTGTCCGCTCTCACAGAATCAACCAGAACAAACAAGACCGAGCGCTCTGAGAAGTAAAACAATAATAATAATAAAATTCCTAAGAATGGAAAGCAAAAACGATGTCGGCTTCTACAGAATGTGAATTTATCATGTAAAGAACAAAATGAAATAATGTAATGCCTTTAGTGCAGCTCTTCACTTTGTTCCGTGTATTCTAATAATAATTTTCGTGGTGAGAGACAATTAAATCTGACTATAACGATCACATGCTATATATGTCATTGAAATTCAATGAAGATAAACTTTCGTATATGTTAGTCAAACGGGAATAATATCATGATCAGACGACGGTTATTGATATCAACAGTCGGTCTATTTTCATCGTCCTCAAGGACTACAAGTATCTCGGAATTGGATGAGAATGTCACATATGTTAGCCATGTAAATAAAAATAGAAGAAAATAGAATCTAAATGAAAAATGGAAAGATAAAAGGGTACTTCAGAAAACTCTAGAGAGCGATGGCAGTGGAAGGAGTCTTTGAGATCAAGATCACTAGCTACAAAAAAAATAAGAAGAGAAAACGAAAAACGAAAAGAAACAAGAAAAAAAGTAAAGGAAAAAGCTATAGTCATGCAAAAATTTCTCTCGTTGCATTTCTGTTCTTTGTTTGCTAACGTTCGTGAGTAAACTTGATGAGGAATCGTATTGACTTGGTGCATTAGGAATAGCCCTTTTAACCCTACAGCGCCTAAATTGTAGCTTTCTCCCCAAGTTGTAGGGAAAAAAAATTATATACTTTTTTTTCGGATATGTTCGATATGTTTGATGTACAAAAATTAGACTTTCTTGTATGTATGTATGTATGTATATATGTATGTATGTATGTATGTATGTATGTATGTATGTATGTATGTATGTATGTATGTATGTATGTGTGAATGAATAAATGTATGTATATGTAAGTATATATATATATATATGTATATATATATATATATATACACTAGCAGAAATACCCGGCGTTGCTCGCGGTTAACATGGCATAGTTTTTTTTTTATTGTTTCACTTGTTGCGGTCATGCTGGAGCACCGCTTTTAGTCGAAAAGATCGACCCCAAGATTTATTCTTTGTAAGTCTAGTACTTATCCTATCGGTGTGTTTTGCCAAACGGCTAGGTTCCGGGGATGTAAACACAGCAACATCGGTTGGCAAGGGATGGTGGGGGTGCAAACACACACACACACGTAATTTATATACACATATATATATACATATACATACATATATCCATACATATATATATATGTACACACACACACACACACACACACACACACACACACACACACACACACACATATATATATATATATATATATATATATATATATACATATAAATATATATATATATATCATATAAAATTAGAGCAGGAAAATTACATCAAAAAATCATCACAGAATATATTCGTCCCAAATAATATTGTATTAATAGATAGATGTATAAATATATATATAGTATGATTATTTAAATAGTTTAAAAGTTTAAAATGTCTTACGATCGTTCCATGAATGCATTACTCTTGGAAATGAAATCTAAAATCGATAATAATTATTCGCTAATGCATCCACTCGTCAGAGAGTAGTCAACCAAATGCTATTTAAAAATATATGAAAAAGATGTTGTTTAAAGAAGTTGTTTAAAATGTTACTGGCATAGATGTGTGTTGGTACAAACTTGTGCTAAAAGTTTTTAAGAAATAATATATATCCGTGGTAAAATCCTCTGCTGTAATCCATAATGGCTGTGTGTAAATATGAGTCCCATAATTTTGTTCTCTTCAGAGTGTGGTTCATAAATGCAAAAAAAAAAAAAAAAGAAAAAGTAGTTAAATTCTTGCCTTTTATAATTGTATATACAAAATTATAATTGTATATACAAAAGATATCATTATATCTTTTTAACAACATCTTTAAACAACATCTTTTCATATATTTTTAAATAGCATTGGATTGACTACACGGAAATTCGCCCTTTTTCACTGACGAATGGATGTATTACCTGATAAAGATTATCAATTTCAGATTTCATTTCAAAGGGTAATATATTCATGAAACGATCGAAAGACATTTTAAACTTTTAAACTTTTTAAATAAGCATACTTTATATATTTATACATCTATCTATTAATACAATATTATTTTGGACGTATATCTTCAGTGATGATTTTTATGTAATTTTCCTACTCTTACTTTATCATATAATATATAATAATTCTTATTAAATG
The DNA here is from genome assembly GCF_046866305.1 of Octopus bimaculoides. Lineage (NCBI taxonomy): Eukaryota > Metazoa > Mollusca > Cephalopoda > Octopoda > Octopodidae > Octopus > Octopus bimaculoides. The sequence continues at coordinate 66,112,369 of NC_142937.1, read as the reverse complement.
CCTAAATACCATTATTCTTTTAGACATTTCCCTACCAAGAGCACTTATAAGAAATTCAGTATATTATATTCTCATTGAATATATTTGATTAACGACATAGATAGATAGATACATACATACATTTATATATATGCATATATACATATATATACATGTATCAATGTATACATATATATGCATGTATATATATACATATATATATATATATATATATATATATATGTATATATATATATATATATATATATATATATATATATATATATATATATATATATATATATATGTATATATATATATATATATATATATATATATATATATATATATATATATATATATATATATATATATATATATACGTTTATTTACATATATATGTATATATAAATATATAAATGTAAATCAGAAATGGAAAAACAAAGCAAGACAATAAATTGAACAATTATAAATTCAATTCAATTTAAATATTTTATACAAATGATACATCTCATAAATTACAGCTGTTTCGAGCTTCATTCATAAACGATATAGGTAATATAAACCAGTAAATTCTTCAGATATTTAATATCCCTTAGGTGTAGATACACCTAGCTAAACTGTTATAAACACACACACACACACACACACACACACACACACACACACACACACACACACACACACACACACACACATACACATACATATATATTTATATATACATGTATATATATATATATGTAGATATACATATATATATATGTATATATATACATGTATATATACATATATACAAATATATGTATATATACATATATATATGTATATGCACATATGTATATATGCATATATATATATACATATACATTTATATATATATACATATATGTATATGTACAAATAAATCTATATATATACATCCATATATATATATATGTATACTCACATATATGTATTCATACATATATATATACAGTACATGTATATATATATATATATATATATATATATATATATATATATATATATATATATATATATATATATATACATATAGATAGATAGATAGATAGATAGATAGATAGATAGATAGATAGATAGATAGACATCCACACACACACACACACACACACACACACACACACACACACACACACACACACACACACACACACACCTACACAATAGAGATGATTATAACGATATAGACCACGGAGACATGTTCATTCTCAAAATTTCTTCCCACTTATTTTACGATTTTATACGGCATATTTTTATGGTCCTTGCAGCTTACACATGTTTCCACTGCACTAAAAATCTTGCCAGATTGTATCTGCAACTGCCTGTAAACTGCACAGTGGAAAAACACGCGTAGGTCGTAATGCCCATGAAAATACGTTGTATAGAATCGTAAAATAAGAAGAAATAAATTTGGGGGATGAACAAGTCTCTATGTTCTATATCGTTAAAATTATTGTTAATATATACCCCAGACGATATTACCGGCCAGTGACGCGACCTCAGAATTACCCATCAGAGGAATTTAAAGATTGAATAACAACTAATACTAGTCATAAACGTTAAATACTAATTGATGCGGTTAGTCGTAACCTGGAACATAACTGAGAGCCACCACGGTATCGCTCGGATGATATATCCCTTCAAACTCACATTAATTATATATATATATGTGTGTGGGTGTACATATATATATAATTGTGAACTTTTTTCGCCATGAACGGTTTGTGTTTTTAAACGGAGTGTATTTTTTCTGATGTTATATTTTTATTCCTGAATGATGTGTAAAGAAATTTTGATTTAAGCATCTTAATGAATTCTTTATACTGAAATATATATTGAAGAAGATAAATATGTTCTTTTGAATTTATACGTTTTTGCGTCGTAACTCCTTTATTATTATTAATATAACCAAAAGGATCGATTCATGAAGAGTTTGCATTATTTATTCACCGTTACACATGTTTCATTTACCAATTGCAGTTACAAAATTGTACATGTTGGAGAAGCATATAAGATATCTCGTAATAGAAATTCTTTAGACAGAGAATCAACTATTTAATTTTCTGTATTAGTTGATTCTCTGTCTGAAAAATTTCTAATAACAGATGTTTTACATGTCTCCGCTACATGTACAGTTTTGTAGCTCATATTACCAAATGAAACTCGTGTAACGGTGAATAAATAATACCAAAAAGAATTTTTCCGATTTCCTGTTTTGATTATGTGTGTGTGTGTGTGTGTGTGTGTGTGTGTGTGTGTGTACGAGGTGGGATCAAAACGTTCCCGGACTAGTTATGTTTAATAAAAAATAATTTATTTACCTAAGTTTTAACAGCATCTCCTTCGAAATAGGCACCTTGCACAGCAATACACCGGTCCCAGCGTTCCTGCCACGTTAGGAATCCGGCCTGGAAGTCGGTTTCCGTAAGTGAGTCGAGGACCTTCTGCGATTCGCTTTGGATCTCGACAACGGTGTTAAAACAGCAAGCTTAGAGCTGCATTTTCAACTTGGGGAAGAGATGGAAGTCTGCAGGTGCTAAATCTGGCGAATAGGGTGGGTGCAGAAGCGATACCGTGTTTTTGGTGAGAAACTCATGAGTGAGGGGAGCTTGGTGACAAGGTGCGTTGTTGTCATGAAGAATCCAATTCTTCGCGCTCCACAGATCCTGTTGCTTTCACCGAAAATCCTCCCTCAAACGCTTCAAAATGTCACAGTAGAACTCTCAATTGACGGTCTGGCTCTGAAAGACGAATTATCGATGCACAATACCACATTTCCGAGGGTGACGCTCGTAGAAGATCTTCCAGATCGCTCATCGTCTTCCAGGGACGTTCTTCCGCTTTTGAAGCGCCCATGCCACTCGAAACATTGCGTACTACCCATTACCTCGTCACCATAAGCTTGCCGAAGCATGCTCGATGTCTCTAAAGATTCTTCAAGGCGGTGCACCAGCATGGCTGCAGTCTATTGACTGAAACAAGTAAAAGATAACCCTTAAAGTTCAAGCAAATTTTCTTTTTATTATTTTCTTCTCATAGAACGTAAAGCATCCAACATGAGTCTGTTTATTTCACATCTCTGGTTTCATGCAGGACAAAAGTGAGAAACTCATGATATCCCATAAAATTTCCTTCATTTTTTAGTCGATGTTAAGAAATCGAAACATTTCCCGCTAACGAATGAAATAAACTTTACTCCCGATTTTTTTTTTACGATGTTCCTGTTTTGCTTTGAAATACCTATTTATTTTAGCTAATCAATGGTCATTGATGATAGTACTTTTCGAAGGTGCAATATTTATAATGGTCCTCTGTGCAACACAATCAATGATCTGTAAAGTAATCTAGTTTGACAATCGCGTGCCTGAAGAGAAAACAAATATTATAATGAAACCCAGTTCTATATTAAGCTGAAAAGCTTCAATGATAAGAATTAAATAAAACCTGTTTTCATAATGCTCATGAAATAGAGTCCGGAAGACAATGTTTAAATACGACTACACATAATTTTAACGAGAATCACAAGCTCAGAATACTCAACAATAACGCAGAGAAACCGGGCGAGTGATTAGGAAATATTTTGAACACTATCAAACCGGTTGGCACGCAAATGTTTGCATATACTTTAGATTCTAATTATAACCACATGATTTAGTAGGATATATTTTACACATTATCACAGCAACTAATAAGATTAGGAAGGAAACAGTCATAATTACATGTTGTATCAATGTATGTATGTATGTATGTATGTATGTATGTATGTATGTATGTATGTATGTACGTATGTAAGCATATGTAAGCATGTATGCATGTATGCATGCATGCATACATACATACATACATTCATACACACACACACACACACACGCACACACACACACACACACACACACACATATATATATATATACATATATATATACACACACACACACACATACATACATCGTACGTATTAAATGATTTCAAAATATCACTATTTGGTTTGGCTTCATTATTACAACATATATATGTGTGTTTGTATGTATGTCCTTGTTCAGTTTTATTTCAAGATTTCTTGCCAACAGAGAAAGAGCCGGTTTCTAAACTCCTTCATTGGAATTTCAACATCAACAACAAGGTATTTTTGCTTGTATGTATTTATGTATGAATATGTGCAGATTTGTATGTTTCGTTTTATGTATGTATTCTCATACATATAGTTGCAAATCCAAACATGCTCATATATACTTAAATGATAAACTCCTAGAAATTTTTACAGTTCCAGTGACGGACTGGATCTATAGTCTTCGAATTAGCTTTCTGGTTGTGAAAAGCTTAATTTCTTAAGATTAGTATTTATGCAGTGTGTTACATATCCCAGGGCCCCAATAATTACAGGTATAAATCTGAACTTATAATCTTCATAGAGTAACTGCAGATTTCTCAATAGTTCAGCGTAGGTGTTCTTTTTTTCACTGGTCTTCAGCTTTATGTTAACATCCGCTGGGCAGCTAATTTCCAAAATTTTACAACTGTTTTCTTTTTTCTATCCCAAATCATTATATCAGGTCTGTTGCGCTTACATTTTATTGAGGTCTTCACTGGGACATTCCACCAGTACTCTTTATTACGAGCGGTTATGGCTTCTCCCACACTGTGGGTTCTTATTTCTTTGTCCTCGGGTTTATTTTCCCGACAGATTTCATTATAGAGTGTCCTAGCTATAGCATCATGTCTCATCGGTAGATAATACCGTGATGATATTTTCGGACAACTGCTTATGATGTGGATGGCATATTCGGTGTTAACTTCACAAAGTCTGCATCGGTTGTCACATTTTACTGATTTTCCTGCATCTCTTTCCCTTTTGTGCATCAGGTACTTGGTTGATATTTCCTGTTCCTGGATTGCAAAAGCATACCCTTCAAAGTGGGAGATAGTGATCCGTCTATTGGTCCATGATAAACTGCTTTGATAATCGATGTTACTATCATCTCGGAGCTTTCTACTAATATATCTATGCATAGTCTTCTGCTCATATAGGCTCATCCTTTCATCTGATGATACGTTGCGGTAAAGTCGTGCGACTTCTTTGGGCATTTATTCTAGGTTATCAGACAAGGAATGTTGTTCAAGGAGCTGCCTTCCAAGTCTTATGATGTTATCAGCCTCATGTATGCAAACTTGGTCAAGGGATGCTCTTCGACACTTGATGGTTAAAAGATGTTGCCGAAGCGATATGATACGACATTCAAAGGCATTTTGGGTCGATTTTATTTTCGTTTTAAGTAGAGGCGGTCTACGTCACTGTTTATATGGAAATTATGTGAGCTTGCTAGTATTTTTTGAGTTTTCACATCAATGACTCAGATCTCATTAAGCGTCCAATCAAGCAGCCTAAATGTTGGTATGAGTACTGGTACTTCAAACACATTGTGGGCCACTGTTTTAATGAATGCAAACACATTCTGACGAGTAGCCAATTCTATGAAATAAAGTAGCTTGCTAACCTACCTTATGGTTCCGGGTTCAGTCTCACTGCGTGGTACTTTGGGCAAGTGTCTTCTACTATAGCCTCGGCCAACCAAAGCCTTGTGAGTGGATTTGTTAGACGGAAACTGAAAGAAGCCTGTCGTATATATGTATGTGTGTGTGTGTGTGTGTGTGTGTGTGTGTGTGTGTGTATGTGTGTGTGTGTTTGTGTGTCTGTGTTTGTCCCCTCACCATCGCTTGACAAACAATGCTGGTATGTTTACGTCCCCATAACTTAGCGGTTCGGCAAAAGAGACCGATAGAATAAGAACTAGGCTTACAAAGAATAAGTCCTGAGGTCGATTTATTCGACTAAAGGCGGTGCTCCAGCATGACCGCAGTCACATGACTGAAACAAATAAAAGAATAAAAGAAAGTATGTATTTATACATACATACATACATACATACATACATGCATACAAACATACATACATACATACATACAAACATACATACATACATACATACATACATAATATAGGTGAGTTCAATTAGAGGTTATAAAAACCGTCTAAGGGATATATCCAATGAATTACTGATGTATTACCTACATATGATTATGAGTATTAGTACTAATGCTCGTAAATGATAGGTAAGGAAAGGAATAAACCAAGGTTTATCTATATTTAAGGAAAAATTAGGAAATGGAAATAAAATTGATAATTGATGAACATCAATTAATATTCATTGATTACAAAAAAGATAATATTTTATCTAGCAGGCGTTTCTGTGCGCGCTATTTGGGGCATAATCAGGCTTAATCATTACAATAATAATAATTATCACTGTTACTAATTATACCAACTTTAATTGTTGAACTTCATCAGAGAGGACGTACCAGTTAAGATAATTACATGTGTGTGTGTGTGTGTGTGTGTGTGTGTGTGTGTGTGTGTGTGTGTGTATAGATAGATAGATATGAATATATTTCTCTCAAACATTGTTGTTATTATTATTGCCTTTGCGCAGTTTCTAAAGCTGGAGATGTATTACGGTGTCAGTTGTTCACTACCAGTGAACTAAGGTAACACCTCTTATTTTTCGAGCACCTTCTGGAGGATTCGAGTGGTTCCAAGCAGTGCTGTTTTCTGCAAGTGCTCCACCCTTATTGCAGCCCCTATTTGTTCCATGTACTTCTCAAGATTTTTACTCACTGTTCCCAGGGCTCCGACAATTATTGGTACTACTACCACCTTTTTCATCGACCACAAATGCTTAACCTCCCAAGCTAACCTGTCATATCTATCGACTTTTCTTTCTTCCTTATCGCATACCTTGTCAGCTGGGCATGCTATATCTATGATCCAGTATAGTTTGCTTTCTTTCTCAATTCAGATTGTCTGACCTCCTATTCTCTGTCTCATGGTCGCACCGAATCATAAAATCCCACAGGATCTTTTGCATTATCATTTTCGTTGATACCTTCGGGTTTATGGCTGTACTAATTTTTTACTCTGTCAAATCCATACTTGTTGCAAAGTGTCCAATGGACAAGCCTTGCTATATTGTCGTGGCGTCTCATATTCCTTCTGGGCTAGTGGCGTACATTGACTGGTAATATGCCATACGGTTTCACCATTTTGTCCACAAATTCTGTTATTATTATTACTTTTATTTATTATTATTATTATTATTATTATTATTATTATTATTATTATTATTATTATTATTATTATTATATTATTATTATTATTATTATTATTATTATTATTATTATTATTATTATTATTATTATTATTATTATTATAGAGTACCCAGTAGAACTGTTACAAAAAGTTTGCCTCCTTGGCACAGCCAGAATAATCAGGAAAGTATTAGATAGCTGAAACGAACGGATAGCATGGTACGGTAGGCTGCAGGCAGCAAGCCCGCTACGCATGCAAGACTGCAGGTGTTCAACAAAGCCTGTGATAAAAAGAAATAATAATAATAGGGGTGATGCAAAGGTACCAAAGACCAATTATTAATGAATAAGTGAGTTTATGCATAATACCCAGATTGAACAGCATGATGGAAGTGCGGCAACTGTAGTTGTAAAGAAGGTGAAGTCAATAGCGAAGCAAAATGCGTTTGAACAATTGGCTGATAGGTGGGAACAAACATTTCTGCATGGCAAATATGTGGCCCGTAGCAAACAAGCTGATGTAGACCAGAAGCACACTCATCAGTTGCTACGGAGCTCAGGGCTAAAGGCAGAGAGTGAAGGCTTTATCTTAGCAGCCCAGGATCAGAGCTTATTGACCCGGAACTATCAAGCCAATGTAATGAAAAATGGTGTAGATCCAAAGTACCGATACTGCAACAATGGGATTGAAACAGTCGACCATCTAATCTCTGGGTGTAAAGTTTTAGCACCCGTAGAGTACACATCAAGTTGGCCAATATCTACATTGGATAATGTATCGGCATTATAAGATCAAAACTGCTGACAAATGGCACAAGCACCACCCTGAGGCTGTAACTGAGGGAGAAAATGTAACGATTCTTTGGGACTTTCCAGTATGTACAGATCTGACTATCAAAGCAAATAAACCAGATATTGTTGGGAAAGACGAAACAATAAGTTCTGTTTATTGATTGACATGAGCATACCCTGCAACCATAATATGTCTGCAAAAGAATTTGATAAGCTCAGAAAATATAAAGATTTGATAATCGAAATAGAAAAGATGTGGCATCTAAAGACAGTTACAATACCAGTGATTGTAGGAACACTTAGAATGATCAAAATAGGAGCTGAAAAATTATTTAAGAATGATCCCTGGCTTACCATCCATGCAGGAAGTGCAACAGATTGTCTTACATCACACGTACTCAGAAGAGCATTGTTGTAGTAAATTTTCTTTCCCTTTTTCTTTGTTTATTTTCTTCTCCATTTTCTCTGTCTTTCTTCCCCTTTTTCCCTATCACATGACTTTGTAAATTAATTACTTGGTGTGCTTATTTTAATGACCAACCAGTATATACAATGCGTTTCTCTGCCCTAGGTGTCAAGAAGACACTCGGCAAGAAATGGAAGCAGAATTGAAAGAAAATGATAATGAGAATAATAATAATAGTAGTAGTAGTAGTACGCAGATGTACCAAATACCAATTATTGATGAACAAAATGGCAATGCAAGATTGTAAGCGAAGGAAGACAAATTTGGGAATGACTTGGATGGACTGCCGCAAAGCTTACGATATGATTCCACATTCTTGGACCATCGAGTGTTTGAAATTGCAAGGAATATAGCATATTTTCTAAAGAGAAGTATAGTGGGATGGATAGTTGAGTTGACATCGTACGGACAAAGCTTGGACACTCTGGGCATCAGGAGAGGGATTTTCCAAGGAGATAGCTTATCTCCATTGTTTCTTGCTCTTTGTATAATATAGCCGACCTTGGTGATGAGGAAAATGAAGCTGAGATATAAGTTAAAGGAAAAAATCTCTAAGAATCAACAACCTCCTCTTCATGGATGATTTGAAGCTGTATGGTAAGGATGAAGCACAAATGAGTTCTTTGGTGAACACGGTCCACTGTTTTAGTGCTGATGTTAAGACGGAATTCGGACTCAAGGAGTACAATCTCTGGCAGGGATAGAAGTACCTAATAGTGATTTAACAAGTTGGAAAGGAAGGTAATAAATACCTTGGCATACCAGATTTCAACGAAATCGTGGAGAAGAAGAACAGCCGAGGAAAGAATATTTCTGAAGACTAAGATTGGTATTGCGCTCAAAATTGACTAAATGGAATAAAATCCAAGAAGTAAATACACGGACGATAACATCACTTCGTTTATGGAGTTGGAATCATACACTGGCAAAAGAAAGAACTGATGAGCATGGATACGAAGACAAGGGAAATCTTGAGAGTGGACGGAGCATTCCATCCCAAGAGTGACACTGATAGGTTATACTTGTCCAGAAGCAAAGGAGGGAGAGGTTCGATCAGTTGCCAGGATTATGTAGAAGCAAAGGAAAACAGCTTTGGGTGGTATGTAAAAGATGCCGTGGAACCATTGCTAAACATGCAAACGGCTGGTATCAACGAAGCTGATAATTGTATAAAGAAAGACTTAAAGAGGAAAAGAACACACACACAGAAAAAGAAATAGATGGAAGGAAGGAAAAATGTACAGTCAGTTTGCATGAGATACGAACGCCAAGACAGATACAGAAGACCGGTATGGATACGGTGGAGTGACCAGTAGATAGTCAAATTTTGGTAGAAGACCCGTAATTTAAAGGGAGTAGAGTAGATAAGTCGAATACATCCACCTCACCATACACATACAGTAGGAGCGTGTTTTGAGCAAGTATAAGTGACAATGTTCTCAAAGCGCTGTCATGTTGGTTTAATATCAAAGGAACTGTGAGTGCAGGACTAGACGATAAGTGACAGATCGTTCAAATTAATCTCCAGTTTGCTTTGTGAAAATTGATGTTGTCGAATAGATGCGCTGGAGCGAGAGTGGCTGGTTTGCCTTTGGCATGCCGGAAACTTAAGTTGCAGTGTACTGTGTTGTGGTCAAGGAGAAGAGTGTTTTTCATCTGAAGTGCTGCGTCATGGATGGAGCGTATGAAATGCTATTTACCAATTTCTATTTAATCGCCATTCAAAATTAGTGTCTACTTGTTGGCATAGACGCTTCAAAACACTGACAATTTAAACCATTTGTAACATCAAACGATTGTAATTGTCAATGATACTTACATCCTCTTGTATACACACCGTAAATAGTCATAGTTATGAAACGGGAATTTTATCAATCATACAAAAACCACGATTTATTCACTGTTTTTTTTCTGCCTAAAACTTTTTAAATTTCAAAACCCATCTCATTTGTCTTAATGTATTTATTCATCGTTAATAAACGTTCCATTTCCCTCATACATCTTCCTTACACTTTTCTCTTCTCTGCCACACACATTTTACTCTCTCTCTCCCTCTATCTTTCCCTTTTTTCCTCTATACACCTCACCAGTAATTAACATTATATACGTATCCTTTAAAAAGCTAAGATAATTCGCGTTTTAAATAGACACACCTCAAAGAACAACAGACATGACTCCAAGAACAATTACACATTACAAAAATTAGTAAGAACACCATACCCATGTAATTCTAAAGTCCCCTTTTTTCTTCATTTAGCTTTTATTATTATTTTTTTCTTATTGTGCTACTAATGAATACTCTTTGACAACTCAGATTCTTAAAATGAATTTATTGTCTTTCTGTACGAAACGATTGTGTATCGAATTCAATAAAAAATAATCTATTCCATATTAACATCTAATCTCCTTTTACGAAAAATATGATTGAATTTGTCGAACTTGTTTTTTAACTTAAATTATATTCTTACGTAGGAGTGGCTGTGTGGTAAGTAGCTTGCTTTCGAACCACATGGCTCTAGGTTCAGTCCCACTGCATAGAACCTTGGGCAAGTGTCTTCTGCTATTTCCTCGGGCTGACCAAAGCCTTGTGAGTGGATTTGGCAGACGGAAACTGAAAAAAACCTGTCGTATATATGTATGTATATATATATATATATATATATATATATATACATATATGTATGTGTGTGTGTATATATGTTTGTGTGTCTGTGTTTGTCCCCCAACATCGGCAAAAGAGATCGATAGAATAAGTACTAGGCTTACAAAGAATAAGTCCTGGGGTCGATGAGCTCGACTAAAGGCGGTGCTCCAGCATGGCCACAGTCAAATGACTGAAACAAGTAAAAGAGTAAAAGAGTATATATATATATATATATATATATATATATATATATATAGGCAGCTATGTGCAATATAAAACAATTGTGACTGAGGGTACTGGGTAGCACCTATATTACTAGAAATAAGAGTTAAAACTTTTAGAACTGCAAGGAAGCACATTTTCATATACTGACAGGTGAGATGACTGCCCCATTAGCGAAGCTAGAATCGCCGGGCTAGACTAGTTTCGTCTGTAAATTGCAGACTTGTCAGCGGTGTCTACTTCATCACCATATGGTTTAGCTAAATTCAGTCTGTCATATATATATTTACCGTATAAATTTATGGCTGAGTTAGTGAAATGCTAATACGAAAATTACAAAATAACGTAGGCAGCTATACGCAATACGACGGGTTTCTATCAGTTTCCATATCTCTCTGATTTGAAAGCCTTTCTTCAAGGCGGTGCTCCAGCATGGTCGCATTCTAATGACTGAAACAAGCAAAAGATAAAAGATACAGTACCGCGCAAAAGTCTTCGGCTACTTTAAACTATTGTAAATTTCTACTAATCGCCAACTCATAAATGGATGTTTCGCATTGCGTTTTTTACAGATGAGACATTGGCGCTGTTGGAGTCATTTCCATGCCTAATCCTTATATTTTGTAGTAGGGGTTCTGAGTGAGAGGAAAAGATGTGAGACGACCACCAAAAATGGCCGTGCAAAAGTTTTAGCTCCTTCACATAAACCAATCAAGATATGGTGTTTTAAAACAGAAAAATGTTTATAATGAAAATTTATTACATAATGTTCATTGCTGCGAGGGTGAGTCAAAAAGTAATGCCATTTTGTTTAGGACAGGTATAATTACCAGCACAGAAACATGTATCACACATCAAAATGAAGCTGGTCCTCTGTGGATCACATCCCTACTTCTCAACGTAGTCACCGTTTCTCTCAATAGCAATGTTTCACCTTCGAATGAGAGCATGTATCCCTGCCCAGTAAAATTCTGCTGACTGCTCTTTGAGCCAATTCTTCACTAGAGTTTTCACTTCCTCGTCACTGGAATAATGTTTGCCTCTCAAACCCTCTTTCATGGGGCCGAAGAGATGATAGGCTGAAGAGCTAAATTGTTCCAGTGACGAGGAAGTGAAAACTGTGGTGAAGAGGTGGCTCAAAGAACAATCAACAGAATTTTACTGGGCAGGGATACATGCTCTCATTCGAAGGTGAAACATTACTATTGAGAGAAAGGATGACTATGTTGAGAAGTAGGGATGTGATCCTCAGAAGACCAGTTTCATTTTGATGTATGATACATACTCCTGTGTTGGTAATTATACCTTTATACCGTCCTAAACAAAATGGCATTACTTTTTGACTCACCCTCGTAGAAGTTACTGTACATTGTTAATATTTCGTGTGGTTTCTTTTAGCTTGGATAATTGCTTCAATGCGCCAGGAAAGCGATGCGTACAAATCCTTCACCTTCACCAGGTATGAGATGCCATTCTTTGTGGCTGGGCTCCCACAACTCTTCAAGATTGTGTAGATTCTTCTGACGAACTCTTCTCTTTAGTTCTGTTCACATTTCTTCGATGATATTTAAGTCAAGGCTCTGAGCTGGCCAATCTTTCAATACGGTAACACTTTTATCAGCCAGACTCTGTTGTGTTGCACGCGAGCTGTGGCATGAAGCTCTGTCATGTTGAAAAATCTCACCTTCATCCAAGTCTGGTATCAAATTGTCCTTCAGCAACCGGATGTATTTGGCACTATTCAAGTTACCGTCAATTTTAACTAATTTTCTTGATCATTACTTTTTATGTATCCCAAAGTATCAGACTCTTACTCCCAAACTTCACTGCTTCCGTCGTGTAACGTGGGTCGTTTCGCTTTCCTGGAGGCCTTCTGATAAATTCTCGCTTATTGCACTGTATTGTACAGGGTGTCCACGAGGTCTGGGTACATGGAGTAAATAAAATCATAACATAAACAATTAAATATTAGAAATTATAATTTCTTAAAGTATGTGTTAATCCCCATGTACCCAGACTTTGTGGACAGCCTGTATATATGTATGTATGTATGCATGTAAGTATGTATATATACATACATATATAAATAAACTATATATATGTATGTACACACACACACACACACACATATATATATGTAGAGTCGAGTGTTACTCGTCATATGGGGTGTTACTTTGGAAGTATACTGTTGTCATCATGGATGACTAAATAAAAGTTAAATTATAAGTATTGTATTACGTATGCCATATTGCTTGACAGTGCAAGTGTCTAAATATTATTGTAGCAATTGCAGTCCTATAATCATCATAGTCGGAAGAGTTTTCTATAAATTTTTAAGGAAGTAAATACCCTAGTTATGTTGAAAGAAAAGAAGTTTACGCTGATAACGTAGAGCATCAAGGGAATATTAAAATAAAACGGTATCTCAGGAAAATATGTATTTCAATAAATATTAAATTATTGCAGTCTTTTTTAGCAACAACCAACTACTTGTAATAATACCTCTTCCTCCTCCTGTTCCTCCTCCTCCTCCCCCTCCTCATCATCATCCCTTCCCTTCTTCTTCTTCTTCTCCTCCTCCTCCTCCTCCTCCTCCTCTGTCTCTACAATTATTTTCTTTATCTCTTTGAATATGTAGCGTTCCTTTACTCATTGCCTACCACCAAGGCAAGTATGAGTACTCATCCTGCACCGCTTCTGTTAATTCTCTCTATATCACTCTCCTACTTTCTTTCTCCGTCTCTCTCTATCTCTCTCTGTCTCTGTCTCTCTCTGTCTGTCTCTCTCTCTCTCTCTCTGTCTGTCTCTCTCTCTCTCTCTCTGTCTGTCTCTCTCTCTTTGTCTGTCTCTCTCTCTCTGTCTATCTCTCTCTTTGTCTCTCTCTCTCTCTCTTTCTTTAAATATATATGTATGTCTTTTCTGTTTTTTTTTAATTATGATAAATCTTCCACTGAGGAGGGAGCCGGTTTCCAACAAAGATACAAGGTTCCATCTTTGGGATGTAGTTAACACAGACAAATTTACATTTCGAACTTGAGAAAAGTCTTGCATATTTTTACTGTTCCACTCACAAATTGGACTTGTAATGTACGAATCAGCCGGTCAATTTCTCTTTCTGAAAATCCCAGTTTATCCAGATTCTCCTTTAAGCATTTACTAACAAAACCTAGTGCTCTGATTATTGTATGTATGTATGTATGTATGTATGTATGTATGTATGTATGTATGTATGTATGTATGTATGTTTGTATGTATGTATATATGTATGTATGTATGTTTGTATGTATGTATGTATATGTATGTTTGTATGTATTATGTATACATGACAGAAGTAAATAGAAACCCCATAAACATTGTTTTATGTTTATTCTAACTTGTAAAGGTTTATATTCACAGAAAAAAGGTTTATATTCATAGAAAAAAAAATGTGGGTCAATCTAAAGGTGAACATAATCAGCGTGAAATCGCAGAAAATCTTGGGATCCCTCTTTCTACAGTTAATAGTGATTGTGCAATTCACCACAGAGAGGTAGGAGTCCACATCACCTCGCCCAGGTTGACCAAGGCTTTCTGGCAGGACCCTTCTCTTTTTTAAGAGACGTGTGGAGGATAATCCCCGTTGCAAGGCCTCTGACATGGCAGAACAAGTTGATGTCAGTCTCAGAACAGCTGTCAGGTATCTCCACAAACTTGGTTACTATGGCAGAGCAGCAAGAAGGAAGCCATTTCTTCGACCAGCCAACATCAAGCGGGGAAAAGATTGGGCCAGTGAGATGATGGAGAGGTCACTAACATTTGGGGATACTGTCATATTCTCCAATGAGTCCAGATATGCTGTATTTTCTGATAGTGGTCGAATGTGAGTCTGGAGACTCTGTGATCAAGAATTTGATGTGAATAGATTGCAGCCAACAAAGAAACATGGCAGCTATTCTGTGATGGTCTGAGGAGCAATTTGGAGCAATGGTCACTCAGAGCTGGTGGAGTGTGAGGGAAACATAAAGTCAGATAAATATATGTCCATATTGCAGAAAGGACTCCTTCCAATCTTCTCCAGTGGTGAAAACTCTTTATTTATGGCTAAAATGACAAGATTTGTTGGATGAGAATGGCATTAAAAAGCTTCTGTGGCCAAGCCTGTCACCAGATATGAGCCCTAAGGAACACCTCTGAGGCATAATGGACAGGACACTTCATAAAAAGAACAAGAAAGCATCTTCAAAGCCAGATCTTTTGAGATTACTGCATGAAACTTGGTAAGAAATTCCACAAGAGAGTATTCGTCATCTGATCATTAACATATCTAATAGAGTCCTTGCATTGAAAAATGCAAAGGGCATGTCTACTAAATATTAGATATTCACATTATAACAATAAATAAATAACTTGAATGTATAATTTCAGATTTAAATAAATTTTAATGATTATAAGTGTGTCTTTTTACTTCTGTCATGTCTATGTATATGTATATCAAAGAATTCCGTTCAAAGGGGGTGAGCTGGTAGAATCGTTAGCATTCCGGGCAATACGGTTAGCGGCATTTCGTTTGATTTAACATTTTGCGTTCAAATTCCGCTGGAGTCGACTTTGCCTTTCATCTTTTCGTGATCAATAAAATAAGTACCAATTGAGCACTGGTGTTAATGTAATCGACTTCCCCCTTGTCCCGGAATCGCTGACCTTGTACCACAACTTGAAACCAATATTAGCAGCAATTATTGAAACAAATTTTATACCGCCCTTCTTTCTAGTTTTACGTTATCGCTTTGGGGCGTGATTATATTTTATCTCACTTTACAACTTTGTATAAATAATATATATTCGGACAAAATGAAATTTCTAAATACTGAAATTCCAAGATTTAAGCACATATGATATAAAGTGTAACATTTAACATGGCAGTTTGCAAAGCTTGTCTGTCAAAGTACAAATAAAATATAAATAAGTGATAGAGCAACGGAACCTTCAAAATATATACTTGGAAATAGACAAGAAGAAAATGTAAAGATGGTTCCAAAAGAAGAATTAACAATTATAACAAGACGAGAACGAAAAAGAAGATGCTAAAATTTAGAAGTAATATAGTGAAAAGAAAAAAATGCAGAAAAGAGTGCATAAATTATGTCGCATAGTAGAATCTTCACCATATTAAGATATTATAAACATAATGGAGAAAGTATCTATGGGGGGAAAGGGCAAAATAAAGAATAAAGGTATATAGAATTATGCACCAGACAGAATGGAAAAAGAGGAAAAGGAAAAAGAAAACATAGAGGTGAAGGAGAGAGAACAGTCTCCATATGCAAAAGTTGAAGAGAAGAGTGGTAAAATCAAGATAATATGAAGAGGAAATTTTTTTTAAATCGTTAAGGAAACACACACACACACACACACACACACACACACACACACACACACACACACACACGAGGGTGTACCCAAAAGAAACTGGAATTTTGCAATATAATTCATTTAGTTTTACATGTTTACACTTTTACCGCCTTCAAAGTATTCTCCATTTGAAGCAATACATCGGTCCAGAAGTAATCCCGCAACACAGGCGAAGTGATCCCTTTCAACGCCACGGTCGTTTTTTTCTTCACCTCTTCGTCATCTGCAAAATGTTTTCCTTTAAGGACTTTTTTTCATTCGGGGGAACAAAAAAAAGTTCCAGGGAACAATATTGGGTAAATAGGAGAGAATAAGTAAGCGGGGTCATGCCATTTTTGGTCAAAAACTGTCTCACACTCAAGGTGGTGTGCGCAGGCGCATTGTCATGATGAAACCAGCACTCCCCACTTTGTCTCACAAATGCTTCAGAACTGCCAAATAAAATGTCTGGTTAACAGTTTGACCAGGAGGAACAAATTGTGTGTGGGCACTTCCTTTCGCATTGATGAAACAAATCAGCATCGTCTTGATATTGGATTTCATTTGACGTGCTTTTTGGGGATATGGTGACATCAAATGCTTCCACTGACTTGATTGCTGTTTCGTTTCTGGGTCGTAGCCGTAGCACCAGCTTTCGTTACTAGTGATAACCTTTCGAGAAAAAGTCTGGATCAACTTCCAACTGTTCTTTCAGTTC
>NC_142937.1:66075011-66090011 GCF_046866305.1 Octopus bimaculoides | reverse complement strand
TTGAAGAATGTCACACTTTTAGGAGAGAATAACTGCCACAACCTATGAAGACATCCGTAGGGAGGAATTAAAATATACAACAAACGCACTCAGGGCCTTCTCTAATGAAATAGCTATCTTGTAGATGATCTCCACAGGCAACTAACGTGTAAACACTGTAGACAGGGTATGCTTACGGGCCTTCGTAGTACCTCTTCTTGTTTGCAATAGGTGTAGCGGATATGCTAGCAACATTCCATAAGCTGCATATCCGAAGTAAAGTGCACAATTATACAAATGCCACATACGGCATAACAAAAGATCACGGTTAACTACTAGAGGCAGAGAAAGAAATATTGGAAATTTGAGAATTAAAGAAGCATTCATGACTTTAAAAATTCTCCCCCACTGCCAAAAGAGAGAAGAAAAACATGATCTAAGCTTTACTTACGTTTTGCTCTACTATATTTCCAAACTTGCACTATAGTAGCTTCCGTAAGCCACAACTATGCAAGTACAAAGTCACACACACACACACACACACACACACACACACACACACACACACACACACACACACACACAAATACACACACGCATACGTATATGTGTGTGTATATATATATATATATATATACACATACATTAACTTTAAAGATACATAAATATTTATATGTATGTATATATATGTATATATGTTTATATATGTATATGTGTGTATATATATATATATATATATATATATATATATATATATATATATATATATGCATATATATATACATACGTATAAACACATACGTATTTACACACACGCACACACATAATGTTCATTTATGAGACAATGTGGAACGGTTTTATGAGTAGAATCAAATAAACTAAAGTATTATCCAAAGATTCTGTCATTTTTAAAGTTTAGATGAAAGTTAATCATATTTTGAACAGGACAAGCTAGAAAGAATAACTGCTCCCTACTTACGCTTACATCCGAACGTACGTACATACATACATACATACATACATACATACATACATACATATGTTCATACATGAATACGTACATACATAAATCAATGCGTCCATACATTCGTACATATGTACACACCAACAATTTATGCATTTTTATTGAATGTTAGTGATACGCGACGAATTGTAATTTGTTTCGTTCTACTGAACTTGTCAAACGAATTGTTAGTTGGATCGTGTAAAGGAATATATAATGGACGGATATCGTACTAACTAAAATTCGCTATTTTATTCTCCGTGTTTTATTATGTCTTGAGTCATTTATTTGAAAGTGGCTGCTAGTTTCATAACTAACCTTTAGTGTACAAATATATATAGGTACATATGTATGTGTGTTTATGCATGTGTGTTTCGGATAGTATACATAATAGATGCGTAACTCAACGCAACGGTTCGCACACGCGCACGCACACATACATACATACATACAGACAGACAGACAGACACACACACACACACAAACGTGTGTGTGTGTATGCTTATATATATATGTGCAAATCATTTTGCAGCGCTGACTCCAGTAGGCGGCACATTTAGAGAGAATGGGACTCCGAAGCAACCCCCTTGTGATAAGCAGAAAATGGAAAGCGTCCGCCTCATAAACCTTAACTGAGATTCAAAGATTGCATTAAGAAACCCTTGAAGAAAACTAACATCTCGGAAAAGGGACTGGCAAAAAATTACAAGATGGACGAAAGCAATATATGGCGGAAGGGGTGCTAGAAAGATGTGGACATGATATTTCTAAGAAGTGTGGGTGACCAGGGTGAACTGACGTGATGAATGTAGGAGAGTTGGCTTCAGCAGAAAGGGACAGAAAAGTCCCAAAAAGAAGCCATGTAGAGAGGGATGAATTGGATTGCGCCATGCACAACTTAACAACATGCTAGGAATGCGGCAAGGTTTGCCCATCAGCTGGGGGCCTGAAATGTCACATGAAAGTGCAGGATGGCTAATATGTGGTTCATGGTGTTTGGGAGCAGTCATGTGTGTAACATGTGCTAAAGAGTGTAGGTCACTTGACGACCTGAAAAGTTACACCCAGGCTGGTCACGCACCAAACTAACTCTGAAATACTTCAGGCGATGACTAACCGTATGTATGTATGTTATCAATCAGTTTCATTTCTGTATTTCTTGTCCATAGAGAAAGAGCCGGACTCTAACATAGATTCAAGGCTCCTTCATTGGAACTTTTATCAACATCATCTAGGTATTTGTGCATATGTGTGTGTGCAGTATTTGGTGTTAGTGTATGCGCAGATTTGTATGTTTGTTTTATGGATGCGTTATTATGTCTAGATGCATGCATATGTATTTATGTGCTAAATTTTTGGAAAGTTTTACATATCTTTACAGTTCCATTGATGGCTTGAATCTGTAGTCTTCTAATCAGCCTTTTTCTTTCAGGTTTTGAGAACCCTAATTTTCCCAGGTTTTTGTTGAGGCAGTTTGTTACATATCCCAATGCCCCAACAATCACGGGTATGAATCTGAACTTGTAGTCTGGGTGGAGTATCTGCAAATTTCTCAGTAGCTCGGCGTAGTTGTTCTCTTTTTCTCTAATCTTTAGTGGGATGTTGACATCCGCAGGACAGCTGATTTCTACTACTGTACAGAGTTTCTCTTCTCTGTCCCAGATTACTATATCCGGTCTATTATGTCTGCACTTTATTGAGGTTTTTATTGGGATATTCCACTAATACTCTTTCATATTGTGAGTGGTAATGGCCTCTACCTCAATATGGGTTTTCATCTCCTTAACCCCGGGGTTATCCTGTCGGCGGATTTCATTATACAGTGTCTTGGCCACAACATCATGTCTCATAGGTAGGTAATACCGTGATGACATTTTTGGACAGCTGCTAATGACGTGGGTGATATCTTCGATACTGATTCCACAGAGTCTGCATCGATTATTACATTGTGGCGCTTTGCCCGCCTCTCTGTCCCGTTTGTTTATTAGGAATTTGGTTGCTATTTCTTGTTCTTGAATAGCAAAGGCATACCCTTCAAAGTGAGAGTTGGTGACCCGATTGTTTGTCCACGATAGACTGCTCTGGTTGTCAATGTTGTTATCACCCTGGAGCTTTCTGTTAACGTATAAATGCATGGTCTTCTGCTGGAATGCATTCATCCTCTCCTCTGATGTTATGTTACGGTAGAGTCTTGCAATTTCTTTGGGTAAGAGTTCAGGGTTATCGAATAGGGAATGCTTGTCAAGTAGTTGCCTTCCCAATCTCATGATGGTATTTACCTCATGTCTGCAGACTTCATCAAGGGGTGCACTTCGACACTTGGTGGTTATGAGATGATGTCGGAGAGATATGACACGGCATTCAAAGGCAGTCTGAATTGATGTTAGGCCCCTCCCTCCTTTATTTCGTTTTAGGTATAGGCGGTCTACATCGCTATTGATGTGAAAGTTGTTCGTGCTCGTTAGTATTTTTCGGGTCTTCACATCAAGGGAACGGATTTCATCAATCGTCCAGTCAAGTATCCCAAATGTCGGTATGAGTACTGGTACTGCAAACACATTGTGGGCTATTGCTTTATTGAACGCAGAGAGTTCCGATGTCCATATTTTCCTAACCCGATTTCTGTATTCCTTAGTAACACGTTCCTTGTTACAGGTACCTTCATATGATACGTTTTCATCTACTCCCAGGTATCTGTAGGATTCCTCATCAGATATTGGAGAAACAGATAGGCCATTGATGGAGATGTTGTTAGGGTGGTTTTTAGCCTTTCCTCGTTCCACAACCATATATGAACATTTATCTTGGCCAAACTCTAGTCCTACATCACCAGAAAATGTTGTGACCAGGTCGAGGCTTTTTTTCATATCATCCATGTTCTTGGCATACAATTTCAAATCATCGACAAAGAAGCAGTGCGTAATTTTGGTGTTTCTGTTTGCCTGCGTTCCAATTAGATACCCTTCAAACTTCTTCAGCATGAATGATAATGGGTTTACCGACAGTATGAACAGCATCACAGAGAGGCTGTCTCCTTGGAATATCCCCCTGCGATATTGTATTTTTTTGCTGGTGATACATCCACTTACTGTATTTAACTTCACGATGGTGGCCCAGGAAGACGTCAGGTTAGATATGGCATTAATCAAGTTCCCTGGGACTTTAGCAAGTCGGAGGGCTTCTAGCATCCACGAATGGGGGACAGAGTCGAAGGCTTTTTTATAGTCAAGCCACATGGAGACCAGATTTCTTCTGTGCTACCGTACCTCCGTCATTACTACCTTATTTATAAGTAGTTGTTCAGTATGTATGTATGTATGTATGTATGTATGTATGTATGTATGTATGTATGTATTTGTATTTATATATATATATATATATATATATATATATATATACATACATATATATACATATATATATATATATATATACATATATATATATGTATGTATATATATATATATATATATATATATATATATATATATATATATATATATATATATATATATATATATATATATGTGTATACATATATATGTATGTATATATATATATATATATTCGTACACACACACATATATGCACATATATATATATATATATATATATATATATATATATATATATATGTATAGAGAGAGGGAGAGAGAGAGATAAATAGATAGATATATAGATAGATAGGTACACGCACACATACATATATATGCATGTTTGTATGTATACACATAATAGAAACAGCTGGTAAGTAATATAATTTTAATTTTACTTATATTTCGATATTTCGGGTCAAATTTTTTTCTATGTCGTATACATATCTTTGCTCTGTTCAGTTCACGCGGATACAAAGTAAGAACATTGATTCCTTATTGAGCCATTGTACAGTCACAGTGATAAATGGTCTTGTTTAGATGAACTATAATTGTATTGTCTAGAATTATGTGTGTCTACTCATCTTTCTGTATAATTTCTTTCTCGCGAGAAACTAGCTAGCAAATCTCAGTAGGTGTTTATAATAACAGTCTTTCAATCCTAACCTCTCCAAACACAGTTTAAAATTTCTAAATAGAAAACTAATAACACTAACACTAATTCATCATGAATCTGATATATGCTGGGCAGACAGCATATTCCTCTTCAGTCATTCATTTGTGGACCCTAAAATACAGCAAAATCCAACTTTCTATAAAAAGATAACTGAATCATAAACAATAATAGAATTCCAACATCAAACCAAGCAAAATCTCCTCACAACAACGTTCTATCAACCCATACCCTACAAATAAATGTTTCATCATATCCTAATCTTTCCTTTCCTTATACTTCTATTTCAGTCACTAATTTATCTCACATTTCACTAGACTGTGCTGTAGTTGGTCCATATATAGTGGCTTGAAAATCTGATAGACGTGATCCCGTAGATCACCCTGTTGTCTGTTTATATGTGAAATCACCGAATTGAAAATAGGTGTTGTTCACGATAATGGTCAGGAGTTAATGGATGTCTGAGCACGTGAAGCCGAAACAGTAAAGGCTACAAGAAATGATACAGTCTGCATTTTGGTTGATAGTTGTGTGTGTATGTGTGTGTGTTTGTGCATGTGCATAATTATTTCATAGAACTCCAATTATCCCACCAAAACAAAAACAGCTTGCAAAGACCATATAAAGCCAAAATAAACCTATATACAGCGCACTTTGCCAAAGGCGAGCAAACTTTTCTTCTTTGTTTTCTTTTTTTGTGGAATACTATAAAAAATTGTAGTGCTGGCAAGTAACGCTTATTTTTTTTTCGTCATCTAATTTTGTTTAATGTACTGTATTATAGTTGGTAGATATCACTCCTTGTTGAAAATGCATGGATAAACCAACAAACAAATGTAAACCAACAAACAAATGTAAACCAACAAACAAATGTGTTTCAGATGTAAGAGATTCAGTTGCGAAGTTCCCAAATTTCATAGTTACATTGACATTTTCTATTTGAGACATGTTCACTTGCTTTTTAGATTGTAGCTTCGTGATGACGAGGACGTTTTCCAGTCGGGGGTGTTACAGTAATATTTTCAAACACCATACCATTGCTACTGTCCCTTCAATCTGATGACGAGATCAGAAAGGTCATAAAATGTAATATATTGATGGCTTTTTAGGAACTGTATTATTCCAAGCCAAACAAAGACGGCTAATGCAAAAGGTTTTTAAAAAGGATTTATTTATCTATCTATCTATCTATTTATTTATTTATTTATTTATTTATTTATTTATTTATTTATGCATGTGTGTATGTATGTATATGTATGTGTATATATGAATGTATATGTATATATATATATATATATATATATATATATATATATATATATATATATATATATTAGGGCTATGAAATTTTGATTTCTTTTGGAAGTAAACAATTTTTTTTTCAAAAGTCGATGAACAATTTTATAAAAGTAGGGAAAATAACCTTTATTTTAAGTTTTTTTTTTTTAATGTTGTCCCCACCTGAAGAAATCTAACACCACTTTTGACCCAAATCGTGCAAAATTCTAGTGGGATTCATAATGCCTACTCAAGTTTTTACCAAACTTGGTGTGCTGAGTTAATGCAATACAGAAGTAGTATATCTCAAATTTCAGCTTTCAAATTTAAGTACTTTAGGAGTTATAGAATTTTTAATTTGTTACCATGTAGGCCCTACCTTAGGAACTATCCTCTTCCTTTCCTTTTTATTTCTGTGGAGCTAAAAACTGTGACTATATTAACTGTTTATCAGAACAGTAGGCTTATCCGACTAGAGTATGTAAAATAATGTCTCATAAGAGAAGTGCTTCTGTCACTCAAAGAAGCAAAAAAAAATCTGGACGAAGAATCTCGTGCAATTTCAAGACACACATAGGAAAAGAAGACATGTTCCTCTAGAAGATCATTCTTTGGAAAAGAGTTACAGGGTACCAATAAAACTTCAAATTGTCGGTCGCTACCTGGTTCTTGGAGATACCATCAAAGAAAGGAAAGAAAGAACAAAGGAAATTTCGAAAGAAGCAACTTTTATGGCAAAAGAAATTAAATTTCCCAAATTTTAGCAATTCAAGATGTACAAGCAAAAGTAGAAAAAGTGCTGAATACCTACGATAAATGTGTAAAACGAGGAAAATACGATTCATTGAAAGGAATTTTTGACATCACAAAGGAAAACGGTGAATGGCTATGCAGTGAGGATAGAAGGATATATTATCTGTAAATTGAAAGCAAGGGACAGTTCGGGTATGGAACTGGAAAGGCAGCCAGTTCCAAAACTATCCATCCATCCAAAAGAAGAAAAGTGTCCTTAATGCCAACTTCAACCAGAGCAACTCTAGTGTCATCGTCAACGTCTGAAGCAGAGACTGAAAGTGAATATCAAGAGTCCGAAAAATCAGATGAAGAATCCACACAAATAAGGTGGAAGTATAGCAAAACTGGAACTGCAACCAAGTTAATAATATCTTCCAAGCTATCAATCCAAAAAGCAGCAACAGTTTGTCGACAATTATCTCGTTCTGCCTAGGTTTTGATTTTTCCTCTAACATATATATATATATATATATATATATATATATATATATATATATATATATATATATATATATATATATATATATATATATATATATATATATATATATATATATATATATATATATATATACTGTTCCGTCTGGGGAGGGTAATTTTTTTGTGCCTTATAATTTAGAGTCAAGACTGTTGAAAAGGTTGCAAGATGCAAATGGAAATTTTAGGAAAATAAAAAAGAAGGAATGAGTGGAAATTTGACCGGTGAGTGTGTTCAATTATAAGGCACAAAAAGAAAATGACTCTCCCCAAACACAACACAATATGCTTCAACACACGAACTCACATAAAGAATCTTCCAAACCAAATCCAAAAACGATATATATATATATATATATATATATATACATTAGAGTTATAAAGTTTTCAAAACCTAATACCCCTGTACTGTAATTCCATAAATAATTTTATAGAAATTAGAAAACTTATGTTTATTTTGCTTTAGTTGAACAAAATGTCACCCCCAACTTAAGAAATCAATCACCACTTTTGACCCAAATCAAGCAAAATTCATAAACTCTGTTCAAGTCTTTACCAAACCTGGTGTGTTAACTCAATGCAATGCAGAAATAGTATATCTGAAAGACGGCAAGCTGGCAGAAACGTTAGCATGCCGGGCGAAATGCTTAGCGGTATTTCGTCTGCCGCTACGTTCTGAGTTCAAATTCCACCGAGGTCGACTTTGCCTTTCATCCTTTCGGGGTCGATTAAATAAGTACCAGTTACGCACTGGGTCGATATAATCAACATAATCCGTTTGACTGTCCTTGTTTGTCCCCTCTGTGTGTAGCACCTTGTGGGCAGTAAAGATATAAGAAATAGTATATCTGAAATATCAACTTTCTAGTTGAAGTAGTTTCGGAGTTATGGGCTTTTGAAACTATTATCATTAGGTACCACTAGTTTCACACTTACTTCAGTATATCTGCTGCCTAAATCCTTATAAATGCAATAGAGATATGGAATAAAAGTGTATTTATGCATTTTTAAGATTACTGAATTGAAATTGCTCTATGCAAAGGTTCAAAACTAGGCTATTTTAAGACAGAGGCCACTACAAGCATTCGATAACACAAAATTAAAAACAATACACATTTTAAACTTTTTAGATTTAATTCCAATTTTAAATAGCTGTATAAGAAGAAGAAAAAAAGGAGCTGAATGTTAGCAAATTTTTAAACATAACAAAGAATTAATGTTTTGTTTGATAAAAAATATCGAAGCTGAAGTTTCTCCTTTTTACAAACATCATAAAGATCTTGAAGGCACTTGATTGCCCGTTCTGAACTCTGGTTTGTTCTGGGAATTTCCAGTTTTGAAGGTTCTCGACTCTAAATGTTTTACAGAGTTCAATGATTTTTTTATGAACTTACAGGCTTCTGATAATCATGTGCATTGAACATTTGGTCAGTAAACCAAATATCTGTCCAGCTGTAAGAAATGAATCGATAAACATTCTCTCGAGAATTCCATGTTGCATTACTTAAGTTGGGTATTTTTTTGAAACTTTACAGTAGGAAATTTTCCGGTTTCTTCATAAGAAACAAAAAACTCTGATCAAATGAAATCGAAATTTCATGACATCTCGCCATCCTGTTGATTCAGTAATCTTTTCTTCACCATTGTTGAAATTAGCCTGGAGTTTCTCGTAATTGCTTAGAAGCTCTGGGATGAATGTATATTCAATATTGGGAGATGACTTTTTTTCTCCAAGTTCGTTATCCATTACAACACGAAGAACTCTATCAAGGATATGATGCTGACAACCAATAAATTGTGGTTCTTTCAACTCTTTTTGAGTCTTTGCAACTAAATGACAATGCCATTTCTTTTCCCAGTGTTCATACACGTTGTATCAGCGGCAGTCATCTTTACACAATTCCATAAATTGTATTCATCTAAAACAGCTGTTATTCCTTTCACAACAGTATCGGCTTTTCCGTTTGGTAATCGGAGTGCTTCTAACTTAAATTCTCTCTATTCATTCTTTAAAACTAGCACTTGGTATTCTTGGTCATCAATGCGTTTATCATCAGAATGCAATGACCAATTTTCTAAATGTAGAGTTTTCTTCATTTTCGTCTTTAGTTTAACAGCTTCTTTGATAGTCGATCTGTAAATACCGGATTGGGAAGGAGTCTCGACATTTAGAATAATGTAATTAGAGTGAAGTGAATTTCCACTAATATAATATATACCTGCTATAACGGAACCCTAACACGGATCTCTTCATTCAGCTTTAGCTGTGATCTTGGAACCTAACGGTTGACCAACTGTAGTACTTACCTAGCGCACCTTTTCGTTTAGGTCACAAGTGAACTAAACCCCTCATATTCTTTATACATATATGTGTGTGTGTGTGTGTATACATATGCGTGTGTGTGTATATATGTATATACATGTATATATGTGTATATGTATGTATATATGTGTATGTATGTGTATATATATATATATGTATATGTATGTATGTATATGTGTATATATATATATATATATATATATATATATATATATATATATATATATATATATATATATATATATATGTGTGTGTGTGTGTGTGTGTATATGTATGTATGCATATATATATATATATATATATATATATATATATATATATATATATATATATATATATATATATATATATATGCACATACACATATAGTGAAAAGAGAAATAGAAATAGACAGACAGACAGACAGATAGATAGGTAGATAAATAGATAGATTCAGGTCAGGAGCAACCAAATCGTAGCATTCCAAACATACATGGGTGACATGAGTCATTCGGGTGCAGCCTTACATATCCTGGTCCCTAATCATGAAATCTTCAGCTGCTTAGTTACCGTAGAGGCTTCTGGCGAGCTTCTTTGATTGCGTTGTCTCGTAACTTACCTTGTAAAGGAGATAAGCTAAGCATAGTAGGGAAATACAATGAAAGGGAGTGGAATATGTGGGTAGAAGCAAGAAGAAAATCCCCGACTACTCTGAACACTTGCTTGTAAGCTGGAACGGTTGAGGGGAAGAGGGGTGCCTGATGAGGTGCTCTTGGCGGTTGGGGTGAGCAGGATGTGTGGGGTGCCTTGGTGGAACTCCCACCCCAATGGAAATTTTTGTTTGAATTTTCTTGTTAATTGTTATTGTTATTCATTGTATATTCGTCACTGTTCAACATCCCACGTGTTCCTTGTATTGCATTGTCCCTATTTGTTTTTTGTTCAGCCCTTGTGGCCAATAAAGAAATCATCATCATCATCATTATTACTATAATTACTTCCTCCCCATCCTTTAGTAAATTCCCATATACAAATAGTTGTCTGTCCTTGGGATGTCCCTCTCATCAATGCCCCTGTGGTTAATAAAAAAAAGATTATTATTATTATTATTATTATTGTTATTATTTTACTTTTTTACACATTAATAATAGTAATAATAATAATAATAATAATTAATTCGTTTTATTGGCCACAAGGGCTAATATCAATTAAAAACATATAAGGACAAAGTCAGGACGAAGGTTACAAAAGGTTTTGTCCGAAAAGGTAGGAAAGTTCGTCTATACAGAGGAAGAAAACGGAGAAAGATATAATAAATAAATAGATAAATAAATAAGTAGAACTCCCAAAGGGGGAGGCGCTTCGAAAAAGGAAAGGTTACACGTGGAAAAACCCATAAAACTACGGGAGCCTAGTCAGAAAAAAAAATAAGAAAGGGGTATAGAGCCCTTTCTCCTTTTACATTACCTTTTTTTTTTCCTTTTTTTTTTTTTTTTTAATAATAATCATTATTATCAAGGCGACGAACTGGCAGAATCGTTAGCACGACGGGCGAAATGCTTAGCGATATTTCGTCTGCCGCTATGTTTTTAGTTCAAATTCCGCCGAGGTCGACTTTGCTTTTCATCCTTTCGGAGTCGATTAAATGAGTATCAGTTACGCACTAGGGTCGATATAATCGACTTAACTCCTTACCCCAAATTTGAGGCATTGTGCTTCCAGTAGAATGTATTATTATAAAGGCGACGAGCTGGCAGAATCGTTAGCACACCGGGCAAAATGCTTAGCGGCACTTCGTCTGTCTGCACGTTATGAGTTCAAATTCCACCGTGGTCGATTTTGCCTTTCATCATTTCGGGGTCGATAAAATTAAGTACCAGTGAAACACTGGGATTTGATGTAAACGACTAGTCCCCTCCCCACAAATTTCAGGCCTTCTGAAGATTGTTATTACAAAAGATTATTATTATAAAAAGGAGGAGGAGGAGGAATGCCATTGTTATCTGGGACTAAATAAAAATATGCTTTGCCTTGGGACGCCATATGTTCACCACATTAGAAAAAAGCAGTTAAAGAAAAATATATGTTACTGCTAAGCAGTAGTTTACATTTCCAGTATGCTGGAAATACATACAGCTTCATACTAGTCAATCACTAGTATACAAGCTTTTACTTCTGTACGTGTGTATTTTTATTTATTTATGTGTTTCAGCCAAGTGGCTGCGGTCATGCTGGTGCACCACATTTGTACATACTACAGGATAAACACCTGGAATGCTTTACATATTTTCAGTGCCATTAATGGCTTGCAATTGTGATTCCCTAATTAGGCGTATACTTTCTGTTTTATGATGAACAGTTTCTTAAAGTTGTTACCTAGGGGTTCAGTTATATAACTAAAGTCTCAGTAAACTAAAAAAAAAAACTCCTTATTTAGAACAGCACAAAATTTCAAGGCTGTTTATTGAAAATTTAAGTTTATAGAACGAGTGGGAAGACGTGTGTTTATTTATCCTTAAAGCCTTAAGTAGCAGGCAGTTGGCTGCATAAAACAAACAATAATAATATAGCAAGGAAGATATTGCTATCTATCTATCTATCTATCTATCTATCTATCTATCTATCTATCTATCTATCTATCTATCTATCTGTCGATCTGTCTGGCTGACTGGCTGGTAATCTATCTATCTATCTATCTATCTATCTATCTATCTATCTATCTATCTATCTATCTATCTACCTGTTGAGAGTAGAAAGGGAAGTCTTGTCTAGTGAATGCTTCAAAAAAAGATGGGTGAATGTAGCAAGGATGGCACGTGTGAACGACGGAGCCATCTTGAGCATAACCCTATGAACAAGAAAAAAAATAAAACAAAAAGGCAAAAGAGAGTCACTTACTGTTATAGTTTCTTCAATGAGAATATTGACCAAGGTTACCGTGGTCTTTTCCGTAGGCTTTTCCTTCCACGGCTAAACCTAAACTGTCCTCCCCTCTTTTTACACGAGAACATTACTGTGTGATACACGATCCCTATTGATCGGCCTTTCCTTTTCTTTTTTTTTCGATCCCTTTTGATCGAACTGCCCCTTTTTCCCTTCCTACGATCCCTTTTGATCGACACCACCAATTTTTTTTTTTTTTTTTTTTTTTCCTTCCTCCCCCCCTCCCATCTTCGTTGAGCCCTGTGTGGCTAATAAAAGAAATGTATCTACCTATATATCTGTCGATCTGTCTGGCTGACTGGCTGGTATTCTATCTATCTATCTATCTATCTATCTATCTATCTATCTATCTATCTATCTGTTTGTTTATCTGTCTGTCTGTCTATCTGTCTGTCTGTCTGTCTGTCTATCTGTCTATCTGTCTGGATTTCTGGCTGGTAACTTATCTATCTATCTATCTATCTAGCTAGCTAGCTAGCTAGCTATGTTTGTTTGTCTATCTGTCTGTCTATTTTCATTATCACTCTATTACCATTCTATTATACGTGCAAACAATATGCAAAAATAGCAATATTTAAAATTCACTCGACTGGTTTTCGTCACTTCGTCCCTTCCTCTTTAGAGAAATGATCTCATTAAATTCCGGCATCGGCACTATTGTTCATTACGCTGCGCCCTCACTAAACACACAATATTGCTCCCAACTCCCATCACGTTATATTTTATTATGTGTGAATATCGGAAAATATGCTAGGCGAGGAGGGCTGGCCATGGTCTTTGCAGGCTTCACCAGACAGGCGTAATAGGTGTGATAAGTCCATGGAAAATATTGTGAGCAAATTTTGGCAATTTCGGGGGAGGGGGTAAGTAGATTACATCGACCCCAGTACTTGACAAGTACTTATTTTATCGATCCTAAAAGGATGAAAATCAAAGTCGACCCCGGTGGAATTTGAACTCAGGACATGAAGTTGAACGAAATCCCTGTGAGTTTTTTGCCCGGCGTGCTAACGATTCTGCCAGCTCGCTGCCTTAACTCTATGGAAAATATTTGTAACGAGAAAGTACCAGAAGGTTATACTTCTGGGAGACAGCACTCTACTTTACTTTTATATTGCTTTACAACGTGAACATGTGAATATTTGCCATATTGGACATTTAAAATCAACAAAAAAAAAACAAAAAAAAACAAACAAGTAAAAAGTAGGAATTGAATATTATTTTCGTTTATTCTTTTACTTGTTTCAGTCATTAGACTGCAGCCATGCTGGGGCACCGCTTTCAAGAATTTCTAGTCAAACGAATCGACCTCAGTACTTCATCTTTTATCTTTAAGCTTGGCACTTATTCTACCGCTCCTTTTTACCGAACAACCAACTTACGGGGATATAAACACACCAACACCGGTTGTCAAGCACTGGTGGGATACAAACACAGACACAACCTGTTCAAATGATTTATTTGTAGTGATCAAATGTACGCATGCTTATTTTTCACTGAAGAAGGAAATGTTAGAAAGAGCTTATATATTCATTTGACTTTTAAAATCTTGTATTTCATCAAGTGAGTTCTTCTGGAAATGCGTTCTCTCATCAATAATTTTTCAAAAAAGTAAGCTAATAAAAGTAACAAAAATGGCCAATGGCACGAACTAAGATAATTCGGATGTGCTGAATGATGTATTCACTCAAAAATTGCAATAAAGTTAAGTTTGTCTTTTTACTTAGAGAAAGAAAACTAAAGCAAACCTGAGGCAAATAGTGAACCGCGTACAGAAACGAAAGGAGTTCTTTGTTAGAGAAATGAAGCAATGTGAAAAATAACGAAAGGAGCACAGCGGGGATTGGATGTGAGTGATCCACAGCTTGCTTACTGAGAACAGATGTCGCTATAGCAATGATATACGAAACAAGAGAACATATTGTGCTTGTAGATTTCTATGTTTAAGATTATGACGTGAGGAGAGATGTGAAGGTGCATGACCTAGTGGTTAGGGTATTGCACTCACGATCGGGCTATCGTGGTTTCAATTCTTGGACCGGGTGATGCGTTGTGTTCTTGAGCAAAGCACTTCATCTCACGTTGCTTTGCAATCACTTCGGCACTTGACGTGTGATATCCCGTGCACCTTTTCAGGTAACGTCGATTTGATGGAGGGAATGAGCTAATGTACAAC
>NC_142937.1:66047511-66067511 GCF_046866305.1 Octopus bimaculoides | reverse complement strand
TATATATATATATATATATATATCCAAGAAAGTTAGGGTTTGTGAATCCAACCTACTAAGGGATAATATCTATCCAATATACTACTGGAAGAATACCCAATTATTATTACACTAGTGTTTTTTCGTTCCATGGCAATACAATGTCTGCAAGTTGATGAACGCCACCTATTCCCCTCCATTTTCTTATTGCTATATATATATATATGAGTGTGTGTGTATATATATATATAAAGATATATATTTATGTGTATATATATGTATATATGTGTGTGTGTATATATATATATATATATATATATATATATATATATATATATATATATATATATATATATATATATATATATATATATATATATACATATACACATATATATGTGAATACGTGTGTGTGTGTGTGTAATTATGTATTTATACATAATAGCGTGACTGGGATTTCTAGTTTCATCTCTCTCTGACTTATTCAACAAGACCAATTGAATAAGTAGATAAACTAACGGAAAGTGATGAAACTTTAAAGTCCCAGTCAACCCCCAACTGTATAATATATCTTGATTTTACTAAAAGTATTGAGTCCTTTTACATGTCATTGTCCGTTGCTCATAAATTTATGATTGAATAGCCCGAACATTAACACTTAGTGTATGTGTGTGTGTGTGTGTGTGTGTGTGTGTGTGTGTGTGGTGTGTGTGTATGTAAGAATAGTATATAGTATTATACAACTAACTCAAAGAAAACAAAAGAAAGATCTCAACGCCTCTTTATTGTGGTTATAGGAAAGTTCAGTGCCTTTTAGGGACCAGGAATTACATTTTGGATGGGAATCTTAGACACGCACGCACACACTCACATACATACACACTCACAAACACACACATTCAATTACACACCCGTATATAAGTATGTATATACATATATGTATATACATGCATGTATGTATGTATATGTGTGTGTATATATCTATGTGTATATGTATATATTATACACATGTGTATGTATTATATATATATATGCATACTGTATACAAATACATAGAGTATATATGATAGCTACGTATGTGTATCACAGTGACGATGATGATTATAACTGCTACCACCATCACCACCACCACCACCACCACCACCACCAACAACAACAACAACATCAACACCCCTCTGTTTTTGTTACTATCGTCATCAGGTACGCCTCTGTGAGCCAAACGATGGAGCCTTCACGAGTTTTTTTTTATCGATCTGTTAGGAACCACAGTCAAATTTCCATCAGACCATATCTTAACCGCGACCGCATAAAAAAACATGTACGCGGTCGCACGATATGCTAGACATAGCATGTTACATCTCTCTGAAAGTACCATGCCTGAAAAATAAAATCTATAAAAAAAAGAAAAGAAAAAGAAAAGAGGAAATGTTTGGTGATCCAATTCTTGGATACATTGTCTGAAAATTTTGCGTGATGGCCATGGCTGGAATCAGAAGCTAAACAACAGAACAAATCTGCTAATATAGTGTAGTGCACTCGCTGCATGAGGTGACAGTGAAATATGGGTGGTCCAGAACGCGAGAGTCTGTTCTGAATGACTCATGCACCGTAAAATGCAATTGTACAGATATATACCAATGTACATATATGTATGTGTTGATAGATGGATGGCTGAATGCACACTTGTGTAGTATGTACATAAGCATATATGGTTATATGTGTGCGTGTGCGCACGAATCTGTGTGTGTGCGCGCGCGGTCATATATATGTATAAATAAACGAACCATATTCATGGGTCCCAAAACAATATATATATATATATATATATATATATATATATATATATATATATAGAGAGAGAGAGAGAGAGAGAGAGAGATAGGTATAGGTATACATACACACATACATACGTATGAACATTATTTATGTATGTGTGCATGTATATGCCTACGTGTGTGTACATAGCTAGATAGACAAATTGACAGAAAGACAGACAGACAGACAGATAGATAGATAGATAGATAGATAGATAGATAGATAGATAGATAGAGAGACAGAGACAGACAGACAGATTGCTAAACTGAATGCTTATTTCTGTTCTCCTTACCCTTCCATCTCATTCATCCCCACCCTCTCTGTCTCATACTCTCTGACCTGTGTCTTCGCTCTATCCCCATACTATATTAGGTAGGACCTCGCGTTGTGAATCTATCGATACATCTCTATTCTAAACTGCATTGTGTATTTTGTCCAAGCACTTCGATCAACTGATTGTAAACGAGTCATCTCTCGTTATTTTTTGTTTTCATATATTAAACATCTCTACTTTGAATAATATCAGCTGGACTTACTTTTTCTAAGTTCTTCTGACTTACAGTGTATTGTATATAAAATATTGTTTAATTAACTACGATACGTCAAACACACAAATATACAAATTAAGCTAATTACTTATATGCTAGCATAATTTAGAACTGCTTAATAAACAGCTGATCTATGCTATTGACTGGCAAGGGAAGCCTGGTACCTTTTCTCTGAAGAACAACCAACAAACCGTGAAACGCTCCGTCCGAAGACTCCCCTCCCTCCATTTTTTTTTTGTCTGCACATTAGTTATATAGAATGTGCAGACATTCTTATTTAAACCAAAGTGAAGCTTTGTAATGTTTAAATTTATTTTTGTTCTGATTTACATTGCTGTGCATAATATGCAAAATATACATACATCATACAAATATACATTCATACACATCTACATACGCATACACATTTCTCTCTCTCCCTCCCTTTCACTGTGAGTGTAGGTATGTGTTTTTGCATGTGCATGTTGTACTAAATGCATAAGCTGCGCCGTAGTGCAGTGATTATTAGAGACGTGAGAGCAAACAGGCAAAGAGACGAGGCAGCAGACAGACTGGTGGGCTGTCGTGTAGACAGACGACCGTGGAGAGAGAGAGAGAGAGAAAGAGAGAGAAAGAGAAAGATAGAGAAAGAGAAGAGAGAGAGAAAAAGAGAAAGACAAAGAGAGAGTGATAAAGATGGACGAAAGAGGAGGGAGAGAGAGAGAGAAAGAGAGATAAATAGAAAATAATCGCAGGACGATTTGCAATCGTTAGATGATCAACAGAGGTTGTAACTGACAGATTACACTCGCATAAAGACAACACGGACAACAGATGACAGATAATAGATAAAAAGACTGGAGAATATGAGAAAAATACAGAAATGTATATTTACAGACAGGCAGACAGACTGATCGATAATCAATCTAACTGATAGAAATATAATAAGCAAATAGCTAAAATGATACAACTTTAATACAGCGACCCATAACCCCCTTCCTTTAATTCACACTTTATTGACCGAGTCTTCTTATTCCCCTCTTTTCGGTTTCTTCTCTCTCCCTCCGACACCATAGTAAAGTAGCACCCCTCTCTCTCTGCTATTCTCCGTCGTTCTCTCAAGCTCAGCAGGTATCTCTTTTTCATGCACAACCTCACAAATGGTGCGCGCGCGCGTACACTCACACACATGCATACACATGCATACACATGTGTGCATATGTATACGAGAAGAGAGAGAGAGAGAGAGAGAGAGAGAGTGTGTGCGTGTGTGTGTGTGTGTGTGTGTGTGTGTGTGTGTGTGTGTGTGTGAGTGTATCTATGTATGTTATGCAGTTGTCTTCCAGCTTCCTCGTCTTACGATCAAAGCTGACCCGAGGCCATAAACATTTTACCGCTCTTCTCATTTAACCATAATCTTCTACACACCACTATTACCACCACTACCACCACCACCACCACCACTACCACCATCACCACCACCACCACTAACGGCACCGCCGCTGCCACTTCCATCGCCGTCGCGTCTACCATCATATGTTAGAACAGCCCTCTCCACTTTTTTTCAAACCTCTCACATCCTATATTACACTCCCCGCCAACTCGTCTTACTCTCATATTTCTACTATAAATCTATATATGTCACACCATAACATTCGACTCGGAATCTGAATGAACGCTTTTTGTTTGTTTGTTTGTTTGTTTGTTTGTTAGTTTCTACGTGAATGAAATGTCAAGAATTAGATATTATATATTTATAAATAAATAACCTTATCGTTCGTTCGTTGTTTCTATCTTCTCATTTTTCTCTTTTTTCTTTTTCCTCTCTGCTTTTTTCTTTTTCTTGACAGCCTTTTCTGTTTCAGAATTCGCGCGCGTACTTGCATATGCATGTATGTATGGCTGTATGTATGTATGTATGTATGCATGTATGTATGTATGTATGTATGTATGTATGTATGTGTGTGTATGTGTGTGTGTCAGTGTATCTGTATGTAATAAATGTTTGATTGTTTTAACTTTAAATGTTTGTTTGCACGTGAAAAGAGATACATTCAGATGTGTAAGTATACACATAATTATGTCTGTACTCTTCTCTTTGTGTGTGTGTGTACGTATATTTCTGTGTACGCTCCTGCATATCTGTGACTGATTCTGTAAATGTGTGTGCTTCCCTATATATGTGTGCTCGTGTGTGTGTGTGTGTGTGTGCTCCTGTACGTGTGTGTGCTCCTGTACGTGTGTGTGCTCCTGTACGTGTGTGTACGTGCCCCTTGTGCGTAAATGAGATATAATATTTGTGTAAGCATTGTTATTCGTTATTTTCGATATTCAAAGAAAAACATCAAAAACCTGATTTTTCCATATTGGCTTCTCGTGGTTTCCAATCTCTAATTATTAACAAAATACGAACATTCATCATGGCAATATTTCTCTATATCTCATAAAATCATTATTTTTTTTCTTTGATGATGATGATTGAAGATGGTGGTGGTGGTGGTGGTGGTCGTCGTCGTCGTCGTCTTGATAGTGGTGGTGGTGGTGATGATGATGATGATGATGATGATGATGGTGGTGGTGGTGGTGGTGGTGGTGGTGGTGGTGGTCGTCGTCGTCGTCGTCGTCTTGATAGTGGTGGTGGTGGTGATGATGATGATGATGATGATGATGATGGTGGTGGTGGTGGTGGTGGTGGTGGTGGTGGTGGTGGGATGATGGTGGTGGTGATGATGATGACGATGATGACGATGACGATGATGACGATGACAATGATGGTGGTGGCGGCAGAGATGGTGGTGGTGGTGGTGGTGGTGCGGAGGAGGAGAGGAGTATGTTTACAGACCTTTGCGTTCAACGTTCAAAATTTACCGAAGTTATTTTTTGCCACTTTCATCTGTTAAGTGATGAGATCGATTTAATATTCCCACAAAGCACTCCCTAATGTAACTAAGGAAAAAATCAAGTAATTAGAGTAAGAGTAATCCCGGACTAGAAACCAAGAGTTGGGCGTTCATAATCCAATTTCCGTCACCAATACGGTGTCGTATGATTCATGTCATTGCCCATCTTAAAGTTGGTGGCCGTGGATGTTGCTTGACATTGGTCCTCTAGAAAAATTTGCTTGCTCTAAAAAGCTTTCAGCTCCGACACAGATGGTTGCTTTCAGAATTCAGGAGGGTTAAAGATCTTACACGTGTTCGAGAGGTCCTCTTTAGAGCACTGGACAGATTTACTTGTTGAGCCTTTCTCTTATTGGCTCAGGACTCATGAATAATATAACTTCATCACATTTCGATGAGGAGGTCCCACAGGCCCAATGAGTACTTGAAGATGACACAAGTCGAGATACTAGTCTTGTTAAAATGGTTTAGTCCATCTGGCTTACATATAATCCACAGGGTAGGGACAGCGGCACGGGTGTAAGCATGAAAAGTTGTATTAAGAAGTTTACTTCGCATCGGTTTCTGGTATCCTATTGCGTAGCACCTTGGGCAAGTATTTTCTACGACATTGTCAAGTTGCTCAATAACCAGTGAAACAAATTTGATAAACAGAAACTGAATGGAAGCCCGACAGTAGGAGAGTTCCTGTCCTTAGGTGATCAATTTAATCATCTATTGGTTTCACACGGCTCCCGCGGTCAGCGAAAGGGACCAACAACTCAGGCAATCATTCTAGTTACCACAGGCTTGGAAGGCCACGTCATATGTTTGGAATTTTCCAGGTATGGAACTGCATTAAATTCTTTCGGAATTCTGTCAAAAGAAAACTAGTTTTGTAGGAGGGCGGAGTCAGAAAATAATGCAATTTTTATTTTTCGTTGCTCTTTGACTTACATTGGAGATTTGGAAGGTAATGCAAATAAAGATCGCATTACATTTTGACTCACTCTCGTATATCTTTTACTTGATTAAGTCATTAGACTGAGGCCATGCTGGGGCACTGTCTTGAAGATTTCTTTTTTTTTAATCGAATGAATTGACCTGAAAAGTTCCCAGAGGATCCGTTAATTATGATTTTATTCAACATATTTCTCTCTCAGATTCACACACTTATTGCAGCGATCCTTCAGTTTTTGTAAGCCATGTAAAAGAACTCGGAAGGTTGAACCTTCAACTAGGCCTTTCGTAACACCATTAAAGCCAGGAACTTTTCAGCACCACCTCGTGTGTGTGTGTGTGTGTGTGTGTGTTATATACATATTTATATATAATAGAAAGTAAACTGCAAACAAAGTAATTTACAGTCAAGGAAAATGTTTTATAAAGATGATATATATGTTTTTCAACATCTATTCTTTTGTGTTCATTCTTGAATTTATTAGGAGAAAATTCATTGCATCTGCAGAAGATTAACAGCACTGTTTGAACTTTCTGCCGTCCATTCATCCCCGCTCTGTTTGTAATAAAAATGTGTCAAGATCATTGCCAATAATTCAGATACTCTCCCTCCCTTCCTCCCTCCTCATTCTCTCTCTCTCGCTCTCTTAGTTATATTAATGAAAGCATTCCAAGCTTTGATGCTGCGTTTCAATTATTCTCTCGAACACTTTATTCCTATATTTATAGTTTTCCGTCTTTGTAAATATTAGTTTCAAATTTTGGCACAAGGCCAGCAAGCATGGAGGCAGGGAACTGGTCGATGTAATCGACCCCAGTGCGAAACTGGTACTTATTTTATCGACCCCCCAAAAGGATGAAATGCAAGGATGAAAGGATGAAAGGCAAAGTCGACCCCGGCGGCATTTGAACCCAGAACGTAAAGACCGACGAAATACTGCTAAGCATTTTTTCCGGCGTGCTTAGGATTCTGCCAGCTCGCCACCTTCTGACTACTAAAAATTGATTGTGCTTGTAAAGACACCGAAATTCAGCTTGTCTGGGGGTGGGGAGCATCAATTGTAAGGTCAAATCTGACCACCACTAGGCACTGGATGACTTTAGCGAAGATCTACTTTGATATTAGCAATCATATTAGGTTTCTGGTCTTCGGA
Organism: Octopus bimaculoides; assembly: GCF_046866305.1. NCBI lineage: Eukaryota > Metazoa > Mollusca > Cephalopoda > Octopoda > Octopodidae > Octopus > Octopus bimaculoides. The sequence continues at coordinate 66,060,197 of NC_142937.1, read as the reverse complement.
TAACTTTCTCCTTCCCCACAATTGATATCGAAGGCAGTGAAAAGGATCATAGGAGCTGCTCTTCCAGTCCTCTATCTTTACAAATTAAAAGCAATAGCAACAAAAAATCGTCGTTGTTGGCAGCAGTGCAGCACTGTCAAGTTGATGAGTGTTTCATTAGTCTGCAATTTTGAGTTCGACTCATTCCGTTTGTAGAGCTTGGAGAGAAGTAGGTTCCTTTGTTATACTGACCTTCTCTAGATGCACTTCGCGAAGATGAAATCTGCCTTGCTGCCCTTGCAAATGACCACGACATATCTTTTATCTTCTAATTGTTTCAGTCATTGACTGTGGCCAAGCTGGAGCACCGCCTTGAAGAGTTTTTAATCGAACGAATCTACCACAATACATTTTTTAAAGCCTGGCACATCTTCTCTCAGTCTCTTTGCCGAACCGCTAACATACGGGGTGGGGAGCATAAACACACCGATTGTCAAGTGTTGGTGGGGGGACAAACACAAAGACACACATACACACATGCACACACACATGTATGTATATACATACATACATACATACATACATATACATATATATATATATATATATATATATATATATATATATATATATATATATATATATAGTACCCCCCCCCCCAAAAAAAATGAAGAACAAACACAAAAAGCAACAACGCGAAGACGTGGTACCAGACGCTCAGGGAAGGAAAGAAAGATGGTTTAACGTTTCGAGTACAGCTCTTCTTCAGTAACAGAAGGAAGTCCAGTAGAAAAGGAAGACGGAGGGAAAAAAAGTCGCCAACGATTCATATGTGGTTACATTTTGAAAAACTGTACGATTAGCTTCTTTCAGTTTCCGTTTACCAAATCTATTCACAAGGCTTTGGTCGCCCCGACACTTGTTCAAGGTAACACATAATGGACTGAACCGGGAACCATGTGGTTGGGAAACAAACTTCTAACCATACAGACACGCTGGCCTCTGTGAATGAGATTACGACAAATTTGAGAATACGAATTTCACTGCGATGGTCTTTGTTACACGTGATGATTTTTAAGAATATGTAGTGTTGGATGGTAGAGACTGAGGTTTCTTGCTAGATTCTATCATACCCATGCACCCACAAATTCACATTATTGCTTATATAGCATTGCATACTTATAAAGTTGTCTGTTTGCAATTTATTACAACTTATTTATAGATGTCCAGGATGTTATTTAACCTTGGGTCAGCTGAGTAGATAGTCAGCCGAATAATTTAGAGTCTTTATTGTCCAACCGGAGTTCTAGATGTGATCAACCTGTCTTCTTTTCTAGCATAATATATCCGTGACTGAATTGTCCAGTATATTCATTCCTTTTTAAGGGGGTTAGGGGAACGTTTGACGGAAACTTGGCTGCTCTTTCTTGATGTTCAAGCAACCGCTTTGAGGCTTTCTTGACTTGTTACTTGTAACGTTTTTACACATACAAACAACATAAGTTGTCATTGGTCAATTTGCCTTGTATCACCAGCAAATAACCCTGATAAACAGCAAGACAGCAGCTTACATCGATGAGACACTGGTTCCAAAAGAAGTGAAAACGGCAGTCTAATTTTTTTATGAAATTGCTTCCTGAGACAGCACCATCTAACCAGCCTAGAGTGTGTTGCTCGGTTATTAAATTAGAACAATTTCAACCATTATCGCATTTTTTAAAAATCTATTTCCAAACGCAATATAGTACTTTTCAATACAATATGTTTTTTAAATATTTTCTAAAATGGTCCTATACCTGTTACGTGTTCAGTTCCTCATTTTTCTCAGTTCCAAGTGAGAGCCTCTGCGTTATTGTTCGACCTGCTAGAATTAGTAGGAAAATTTCCTCAAATTACACCTTGCTGTGTTTTAAAAAACGGGATGGGGACGGACTGGATGCATGTAGTTTTTACTCAAGTGGCACAGCAAGAGCCCTGGAAGAAAAATATTTTTGGCGCCTCTCATCTTAATTAACATACATAATAGACCAGATGAAATTTGACCCACCTGCACACCTGCACCCGTCGGAGACATTTCCCCATCTCTTGTTACGCCTCTGTTAGATACACTATGTCTTTGGAAAATGCATGATGGCCACGGTTGGAACATGTTTACTGATTTTGCCGTATACCACTTTCAGTAGCCCTTCCCTAATGTATCAATGATAGAATGTCTACATACCACTGAAGGAATCTTGACATGCACGAAATAGCAGTTAATACGGTCCTGAATTCCCTATACAGAGGGGGGGGGAAACAGATGGTCGTGACTAGAGAGCCTTTGATCATAAATGTGCTCAGTCAGAGTTGTTGTTGTTGGCACTCCGTCGCTTACGACGTCGAGGGTTCCAGTTGATCCGATCAACGGAACAGCCTGCTCGTGAAATTAACGTGCAAGTGGCTGAGCACTCCACTGACACCTGTACCCTTAACGTAGTTCTCGAGGATATTCAGCGTGACACAGTGTGACAAGGCTGACTCTTTGAATTACAGGCACAACAGAAACAGGAAGTAAGAGTGAGAGAAAGTTGTGGCGGAAGAGTACAGCAGGGTTCACCACCATCCCCTGCCGGAGCCTCGTGGAGCTTTAGGTGTTTTCGCTCAATAAACACTCACAATCAGAGTTAACCTGGGATTAAATAACAATAATGATAGTAATTACAACAACAAAAGGTATGCATAATCAAGACTGACCTGGAGCTAAGCAATAACAACAACAACAATAACACATCTTGATTTCAAGGAACACAGATTCATGAATGGAGAGGGTAAGAGGTCAAACAATTTAAAAAGTAGCTGGTTTGTAGCTTATCAGTAACATTGTACTTTGACCCCGACCTGCACACTTGATTCTTAAATTGTTCGGCCCACTTAAGCTAAAAGTAGATACCGTAAGAAAGAGACAAGAATGTCGCTACAAATGGTCGCAGGAGTATAAATTAGGATTTATGAATGTTGGCACAAATGGAGCCGAGGCGGATGGAAAAGTCGATCATATCGACCTGAGCATATAACTGATACTGATTTTATCGATCCTAGAAGGATGAAAGGCAAAGTGAACTTCAGCAGGAATTGAACTCAGAAAGAAAGAGAATGCAACTAAAAAGCAATAGTGTACGTATTGATTTCTAAAGTAGACACAAAATCTCAAATTTGTCGGCAAGATTTAGTCGATTAAATTTATCTAGTATTTTGATTGGTAGAAAATATTGACAAGCTTTTCTGTTCGCTGTTTGTGTTGCCTTCAATTCTTCTTACAGGTATAAACTGAACGCGGATAGTGGCTTACGACAGGTTCGTTTGTCCAAAACAACACTTCTTGGAGACGGAGGTTTCTGTGCCGCTTTAACACTCAATGAATGAAAAGAATTTCCGTTTGTCACACATCATTTGTCTTACCTTGTTTAGAATGAAGTTGTTCTTTCGTTATTGGTGAAAAGAAGATTAAAAAAAAAAAGCAGTGACAAAAAAAATCAATAAATTCAAAAGATTATCAAAATTTCCTAACGTACAGCGTGTGTCGTGTTTTACACAAACGATGAAACTATATGAATTGCAATTAAGATTCGTGAGTTCGGTACAAATTCTTTCTTCTACCAGAGCGTTATTTTTAACAATAATACTTTGAGACAATCAATGAATATCGATCAAAATTTAATGTCAATAAAAACAATCATATACAATGCAAGTCTAACAAGCCAGATCAATATGGAATCGTTCAGAAAAAAAAAAAAAACTCATTTACGTATAGAAAAAAGAAAAAAAGAAATGAGTACTGGGATAGATTTGGTGATAACGCTTTCCTCTTTGGTTATCTGGGACGGTTGGCACATTGATAAGCCCTTTCAAATTCTGTGTTACCCGACAAAGCCTATAGACAGTTAAATAAAGGTACCGGGTTGTAGGTAAAAGAGTTTATTTCTAGGAATTCGATACAAATGAATCCAAATATCCTGTCCTTTGTTATTCAATAATTCCAATAATACTGATTTCTAACTTGGAGCACAATATCTCAAATTTGGCAAGGTGAGTATAGTCAACTATATCGTTGCCAGTAATTGATTGGAACTTATTTATCGACTTTTGAAGAATGAAAGGCAAGTTTGAACTCACAGCGTAAATTGTTTTAAATAAATAATATTACGAGGCATTTTGGCCTTGTGGTATTATTTATTTACTAAGGCAGTGAGCTGGCAGAAACGTTAGCACTCCGAGCGAAATGCATAGCGATATTTCGACTGCCGTGACGTTCTGAGTTCGAATTCCGCCGAGGTTGACTTTGCTTTTATCCTTTCGAGGTCGATAAATTAAGTACCAGTTAGGTACTGGGACTCGATGTAATTGACTTAATCCATTTGTCTACCCTTGTCTGTCCCCTCTATGTTTAGCCCCTTGTGGACAATAAAGAAATAAGAAACGTTAGCACGCCGGGTGAAATGCTTAGCGTTATTTCGTCTGTGTTTACGTTCTGAGTTCAAATTCCGCCGAGGTCGACTTTCATCCTATCGGAGTAGATAAATTAAGTACCAGTTGCGGACTGGAGTCGTTCTAATCGACTAGCCTCCTCCCACAAAATTTCAGGCCTTGTACCTATAGTAGAAAGGATTATTTATTTACTGCTGATTTATTTATTTACTGCTGATTTTGTCAAACCATTTCCTAACTTTCTTTCTGCATCTCAAGGAGGAACCCTCGGTCAACGCACAAGAAATAATAGTCAGATCTCTTATCGTTTACTTGCTTCAGATATTAGACCTTGGTCATGCTGGAGCACCGCCTTGAAAAGATTTTAGTACTTACTTTTTTCGTGAAACCTGATACTTATTCTATCTGTCTCTTTTGTCGAACTGCTAAGTTACGGGAACGTAAACACACCAGCACCGGTTGTCAAGCAGTTGTGAGGGACAAACACATACATAAAGGCACACACACATATGTATATATTCAATGGGTTTCTTTCAGTTTCCGTCTACCAAATCCACTCAAAAAACTTTGGTCAGCCCGAGGCTATAGTTGAAGACACTTGCTAAGGTGCCACGCAGTGGGACTGAACCCAGAATTATGTGGTGGGGGAAGCAAACGTTTTACCACATAGCCACATCTGCGGTCATAACTTTTACAAAAGAACAAGTTGAATAAATGTAGTTCTGGATTTCCTGCATGTCAAATAAAAGACATGATAGTCATGGCTGGAATGCGTTTGATCCTCGGTATACTCAGAGTTGACATGGAGCTAAACAATAACTCCTACATCAACTCCTTCCTTTAATGTCCTTGATATGTATGATGATTGAATAATAACACCGTATTATGTCAAGGATGTTGCAGACGATAGAGAGCTAAGTTATGCATTATTTGTTACTTAATTATCCCGATTTCAAATCTAACCACAAATGACTTTGCATTTCATGACTCTATGGTCGATAAAACCAGATGCAAATGATATACAGAATTCGATTCTTCCTTTGCAAATAAAATGAAATAAATGAACAAAATAAAACAAAATAAAAATAGGAACGGGTCTTGTGAAAAAGTGTCAAGAAAAAAGAAAAAAAAGATAGGAAATCATTGTTTGATCTTAAGTTAGAACTGATGTTTCAATTTCAATAACATCAAATATGGAAGAAGAAGAAGAAGAAGAAGAAAAAAAATGCTAAAAACCGAAATAAAAATTTCAAACGAAAAAGAAATGAGAATAAATCACAAATTTATTCTGAACCTAAAATAACAAGAGATCAATTCACACCGATGTATAAATAATTCCTGACGCCGTCGAACTAATAAAACAAACAAATGAACAAATAAACAAACATAAAAGCAAACATAACACACACACACACACACACACACACACACACACAGTGATAATGCCATACACGTATCGATCAATCAGTTCAATAGTGATCGAGCCAACTAAAATGGTGGCCATCAACGAGTGTTGCGCCAAGGGTGGTTTGTTTACAAGATCAATAAGTGACGATCTAGACTTGCACATATACAAAGACTCACACATACACACACACATGCACGCATGCACACATACATGTGTGTGTGTGCGTGTGTATTTCTGTGTGTGTGTGTGTGTGTGTGTGTGTGTGTGTGTGTGTGTGTGTGTGTTTATAAGGGAAAAATTCATACCTTGAATGTTTTAATAACAAAATTACTCGTTGCCAAGAATCATCAGAAATAAGCTAACTTGCACACACACATGTGTCTATGTGGACCAATGTGTGCGTTTGTGTATGTGTGTGTATATATATATATATATATATATATATATCCTATACGTGTGTGTGTGTGTGTGTGTTTGCTCGCGTGCGGCTTTGTTTTGGGTTTTGCTGCTCATTTGGTGCTGTTTTGGTTTCTTTTTCTTTTTTTTACACTGTTATTTAATAATGGTTATGGAATTGATTCCAATGTTGTTGTTTTTTCTCTTGGTGGGGGTGAGAGGTTTGTCAGAGTGTTATGTTAATTGTTATTTTATTGAGAAGCTCCTTCCTACATAAATAAATATATAACTAAATAAATAAACAAATATAATACACGTTTCTGCGTCAACTAACGCTATTTTAGGTGTGAGTTCCGGCTTGTTTGTTAAGGCCTGTTATGTATGTATGTATGTAAGGTTCTGGTGTCTGGTTTTGTGTTTTCTCTGCAGTCATACTCGATGCACCTATTATTACCGGATCTGTTTGTATTTTTCACTACCTCCGTGCTTCGTTAACTTTTTGCGATCTCTTTGTGATCAATATTTCGGTTAAAGAAATAACGGAATAAAAACTACAAAATTTCAAAAAATGGTGTTTGTTTAACAGAATTGATAAAGTAACGGATGAAAAGCGGTGTACGGTTTTTTACATCTTTATTCTGAGTTCAAATCCCGTCGGAGTCGACTTTGTTTTACATTTTTTTTTATCGAGAGTATATATATATATATATATATATATATATATATATATATATCTTCATGTATTCTTTTACTTGTTTCACTCATTTGACTACGGTCATGCTGGAGCGCAGCCTTTGAGTAAAACAAATCGGCCACAAGATTCATTCTTTTTGTGAGCCTAGTACTTATTCTATCGGTCCCTTTTGCCGAACTGCTAATTTACGGGGACGTAAATACAGCAATATCGGTTGTCAAGCGATGGTGGCGGTGGGGAAACAAATAGAGACACACAAAAATATATATACATACATACACACACACACACACACACACACACACACACACACACACACACACACACACACACACACACACACATATATGTATATATATATATATATATATATATATATATATGACGAGCTTCTTTTCAGTTTCTGTCTACCAAATCCACTCATATATATATATATATAGTAAATATTGTGATGTTGGTGTAATAGAGTGTAATCTCCGCTTCAGAAAAACAAAAACAAAAAAAGTCTTCTACAAAGAATGTTTTTGGTTAAAATAAGGAAATGAGAAATATGCATGGTACAGATTATCCATCGTATCAGCAGAGCCCCAAGCAAACAAAATATCTTGCGATATATATCCTTTATATTTCTTGACATTCGTCTTCACATATAATGATGCTTTCATCAATCTCTATATATTGATCATAGTTTGGGATGCAACAGTTATCTTCAAATGCCTGACGATGCTAAAGCACCTTCGTTGCTTTCGATATGAAACGTCTTGTAAAGATATAAGTAAACACTGAGATTACAAGGTAACACATTCAAAGGCGGAGAGCTGGGACAGTCATTAGCTTGCCGGACAAAGTGCTTATCAGCGTTTCTTCTATCTTTGTGTTTTGACTTCAATTTCTATTGAAGTAGACTTTACTTTTCATCCCTTCGAGTGGGGGGGGGGGGATCGATAAAATAATATGTAGTAGCCAATACAAAACAATGCAAGCTGCAAACGTTAATAACACAGCTCGATGGTTAACACTGTTAGCTGGTATTTCGAGTCTGGACTCCTTCTTCAGAAAATTTTCGGAGAAAAGCTGTTGATAGCTGATGTCTATGTAATGTGGTATGTCTGTGTGTGTGTGTGTGTGTGTGTGTGTGTGTGTGTGTGTGTGTGTGTGTGTGGAGGACTGCTTTGCGTTACTATAGCACCTAGTCAGCTGCGTGCAATTCAGATCTGTTATGAATTACCGGGCTGTACTTGTTAATTAAAATAACTTCTTTTGTTCTTTATTATATGTATTATATAGGCAGGTCTATAAAGCATACGTATTTGCGCTACAATTCACATTTTCTTAAAAAAACAAAACAACAAAAGTCTGAAGAATATTTCTCTAAGAAAGTTGGGATCTTTTTTAAAACGGGGGCCACATTTTTCATTAACGAAACACTTTGAAACTTGGAACACTGGTAGAATGTGTCATATAAAACATCTTTTTCTCTTAGTCTTCTTTTAAAAAAAAGAAATCCATAAATTATTCCATGTTAAAGTTGTCGTATTTCTGTAATTTCAACCAATCACTGACGTCCATTCAGCCGATATACATTAAGTGCCGACTACATAAACAAACGATTCTGAAACAATTAATCCTAACCCTAACCCTAACTCTAACCCTAACCCTAACTCTAACCCTAACCCTAACCCTAGGGTTAGGGTTAGGGTTAGGGTTAGGGTTAAAGCAAATTTAAAATGAAAAAAGCAAATAAAACGAAGAATCGTTTGTTTATGTAGTCGGCACTTAATGTATATCGACTGAATGGACGTCAGTGATTGGTTGAAATTATCGAAATAAGACAATTTTTTACATGAAATAAATTCGAATACAAAAATATTTTTCTGTTCTATAACACAAAATAGATAAGTATACAAAGTTTGAAAGTCTTTCCGTACCAAAAACACTACGTAAAACATTAATGAAAAATGTGGCCCCCGTTTTAAAAAAGATCCGAAAGTTGTCAAAGTTGATCGTAGTATGCTATTTGCTAAAATGGGTCACAACGATCAGAGCTTGGAAACCACCTCGTTAGGGTGTTGTTAACTGTCACATGTGTGATGAATGACCATGAGATCGCATCTCCCGAGGTACAAGTCCGGGCGAGGTTGTTTATGGAAGACCAGCAGTTGCCCATGCATACCAGCCTCCTCCCCTCTCCATGCCACCGATGTTGTTCAAGGGAAAATGTAAGGCACCAGTGACGTCGCAACTCGTTTCTGCCGCTGAATGAACTGGAGCAACGTGAAATAAAGTGCCTTGCTGAAGAACACAACACAACACAGCCCGGTCCGGAAATCAAATTCACTACGTCTTGATTGTGTGCACGGCGCTCTAACCACTGAGCTATGCGCCTTCATACGCCCACATACGCACACATACATGTGTGTGCAGATGAGTGGAAATAAGGCACCTGAAGTTGTACTGATTGATATGAGTGTTTGAAAGGAAAAAAATATAAAACAGAGATGAAAGTGAATAATTCCAATTGTCTACTGGCATCCACTGGACAGCATTTGCTCTTCGTCTCTTACTTCGCTATTTTTAGTTAGCAGCCAAGGCATATATTGATCCTGTGTTACGATAATGAAGCCTAATGGTTTTTTTAATCAAAAACTTTCATGCATGCTTGCTTTTAGTCTCTCTGTTTCAACTAGAAACTGACCATATTTCTAATTTGCATCTCCATTTCCTCTCATTAATGACATTTTTTACGCAATTGGTTATTCTGTGTGAGGTAAGAAACTTGTTTCCCAACCACATGGTTCCGTGTTCAGTCACACTCCGTGGCATCTTGGGCAAGTGTCTTCTGCTATAGACTCAGGCCGACCAAAGCCTAGTGAACAGATTTAGTTGACGGAAACTGAAAGAAGCTCGTCGTATATACGTGTGTGTGTGTGTGTGTGTGCGCGCGCGTGCGCGTGCATGCGTGTCTTTGTGTCTGTCTTTGTCCCCACCGCAACCGCTTGACAACCAGTGTTGGTGTATTTATGTCCTCCGTAAAGTAGCGGTTCGACAAAAGAGACTGATGGAATAAGTATTAGGCATTAAAAAAATTAGTACTAGGGTCGATTTGTTCGACTAAAACCCTGCAAGGCGGTGCCCCAGCATGACCTCAGTCAAATGACTGAAACTAGTATAAGAAAAAAAGAAGATAAAAGATTGCTTCTCTCCTGTGTCTATCTATCTATCTATCTATCTATCTATCTATCTATCTATCTATCTATCTATCTATCTATTCTTTTACTGGTTTCAGCCGCTGGGGCACCAGAGAGAGAGAGAGAGAGAGAGTGTGTGTGTGTGTATATGTGTTAGGTGTGATGTACAGAATTGAATATTGAGAAAAAAAGTCAGAATTTTGGAAAAAAGTCCTTTTATTTCTTCATTCTTATAATTATTAGCGCTTTCGTTCCTTGCAAGAACTTGTCAAATACAATTTTGTGAATGTACAAACAGCTTGTTCATTTATATAAAACAGATGTTTGCGGGGGGAGGGGATGTTTAGAAGAGAACATTGTTTTTTTTTGGGGGGGGGGGTTCCAAGACAATGGAGATGGATAGATAGATAGATAGCCAGACAGATAGACAGATGTGTAGAGGGAAAGAGAGAGAGAGGGGTATCCACTTTCCTATTCACCATTCATTCATTTATTTAATTATTTTTTTCCTTTACCATTGTATTGGAATGAGTTTAGGGATGGTGACAACTTAAAAAAAAAAAAAAACAGGTGTAGTTTGGTCATCACTGAAATTCTTTTTGCTTTCTTTCTATCTTTCTTCTTTTTCTGCTTTTTCTTCTTTTTTCCCTTTCTTCTTTCCTTCCTTTTTCCCCCTTTCTTTTTCTCCTCTTTGAGTTATATTTAGAATATACCCCTTGCAAACATTCATTTTTGGAGGGGATTTTTTGATAAAGTGTCGTTCTGCAGGAAAATACATTAGTATAATATTTGCAATTTAACAATTTGAAAAATCAATCAGTAAATAAAATAAAACGAATATATATATATATATACACATACACACACACACACACACACACATATATATACGTAAAGCTACATTTCTGAACATTTGTAGAGATGAGCCACATTTGGAATAAAGAATTCAAATTCTCCATTTTACCTTCGAACATTCAATTTTAGGGAGGATTCCTTGATGAAGTGTGTGTGTGTGTGTGTGTGTGTGTGTGTGTGCGTGCGTACGTGTGTACGTGTGTGCGTGAGTGTGTGTGTGTGCGTGCGTGTGTGTGTGCATGTTTCTGTGTGTGTGTGTGTGTGTGTGTGTGTGTGTGTGTGTGTGTGTGTGTGTGTGTGGTTGGGAATATGTCCATGTTTATACTGTGTAACTTTGATCACGTCTCTTTCAATTCCATGATTTTGCGTTAGAGAACATTAGTATAACACTGCTTTTCTTTCAATCGTTCAATTTTGGAGAGAATTTTTTGATGAAATGTAGTTCCATTGCTTTTCGGTATTGCGGATCGTCCCGTGCACATTTGTAAAAGGGAAAAGTTTTGAATTTTCTGTCGCCGCATATTTCCAGATGCTTACTTAATGGAATCTTGCGTAATTCTTCTTGTCGGATATGTTGCCTGTGCTGTCTTGCATGTTGGCAGAGGGAATTATTTGTTTCGCCAATGTAATTTTCTTTGCAGTTTGGGCAGGTAATGCACTATATGAGTTTTTGCGTTTTGCAGCTCATATCTGCATATATATATATATGTGTGTGTGTGTGTATGTATATATATATATATATATATATATATATATATATATATATATATATATATATATATATATATAGATAGATAGATAGATAGATAGATAGATAGATAGATAAATAGATAGATAGATAGATAGATAGATAGATAGATAGATAGATAGATAGATAAATAGATAGATATCCAGTTTCATTGGCAAGGTATGGGTCGACACGAGATCGTTGAAAGTGGCATTTGCTTAAGATGTGACGCAATGGGATCGACTGTAACCATTCGGCTATGCAGTTCCTACATAAACAAAATTTCCCCTTCTTCTCTTCTCAAATGGAATTAGTCTTAATTGTCATTTGGTAATTATGACGCATCCTCGAAAAGCAGAAATGGTGTTGATAAATAAAGAATTTCTGTCGTATTCTATTTAATATGTCTGTATTAAACAGACAATTAATTAGCGAGTGGTAGAAATGATCGAACAGCTTGGACACGCATCATCGAAACCGACAGAGATCCTTTATTTTACACACACACACAAACACCCCCCCCCCCACACACACACACTCCAAAATAATATTTCTGTACCCAATATGGCTATTTAATAATCTACACTCCCGAGCAATACAAAGAAGGCTTACACAGCCTACGCAATTAGAGGAACTTTCCAGGTGCAAGCATTCAGACTGCCTATAGCAAACGAGAAAGACCACTACATTATATATATTTATTAAGGGCGGCAAGCTGGCAGAATCGTTAGAGTGTCGAACAAAATGCTTTGCTGTATTTCTTTCGGCTCTTGGCGTTCTGAGTTCAATTCCCTTTCATTCTTCCTGGGTATGTAGAAGAAATCCCCGTCTCTCAAAATTGCTGGCCTTGTGCCTTAATCCGAAACACGATGTGTCTATCATTTTGTTTATGTAGGAACTGTATAGCCGAATGGTTACAGTCGATCCCACTGCGTCACATCTTAGGCAAATGCCACTTTCAACGATCTCGTGTCG
>NC_142937.1:65965011-66045011 GCF_046866305.1 Octopus bimaculoides | reverse complement strand
CTTCAAAATGCGTCGACTTAAAGGAAAAAAAATTCAGTCTGCGCATCAATCTCATCGATTTTCTTATGAATCTGGCAAGACCTACAAAGTCTATCAATGCTAACATATATAAAGAATGTCTATGATATATGTATGAGTATACAGTACCGCTGTCAAACGTGTTGATTTAACGATCCTACATGTTAAGCAAGAGTTCCGAAATATTGCCTGCATACAAGCATAGGAACAAATTCTTAATGGATTTCAACTACTGACTGAGAAACTGCAACCAATCTTATCGTCATCGGCACATTTTATTGACTAAATCAGGTTACACCACACACTAGTAATTCCACCTCTTCATACAACTGTAATAATCACTTGACTACCATCGGATATCTCATAATGGTATCAGCTACTATCCAAGCAAATGGTTAATTTCTATGGAAATCCTTTCCCTCTCACTTATTGACAGCCGCCAGTCTTTCGTTACCAGGCACCATATCACCTAATGAAAAGGCTGATCAACGAAAACCAAACATTTTCGACGATGCATGCCTATTTTTTTTTTATCCTTCATTTCAAGTTCCTCCATTTGTCCTTTTGTTGTCTGAATGATTACATGTGATGAAAAACTCTGGATAGCAATGGAGTGAATCATTAGTTTCGAATGATTAAGAACCACTAATTGTATTGAGTACGTTTTCTTCCATTTGTTCAACTGAGGTTCCTATAATTAAATCTATGTGCGTGTGTGTGCACGCACGCACACACACACACGCACACACATGACAGAAGTAAATAGACACACTTATAATCATTAAAATTTATTTAACTCTGAAATTATACATTCAAATTATTTATTAATTGTTATAATGTGAATATTTAATATTTAGTAGACATGCCCTTTGCATTTTTCAATGCAAAGACCCTATTAGGCATGTTGCTGATCAGATGACGAATATTCTCTTGCGGAATTTCTTGTCAAGTCTCATGCAGTAACCTCAAAAGATCTGGCTTTGAAAATGCTTTCTTGGTCTTTTTATGAAGTATCCTGTCCATTATGTCTCAGAGGTGTTCAATAGGGTTCATATCTGGTGACTGGCCACAGAAGCTTTTTAATGCCATTCTCATCCAACAAATCTTGGGTCATTTTAGCTCTGTCTCATCTTCCATAAATAAAGAAATAATCATTTCACCACTGGAGAAAATTGGAAGGTGTCCTTCCTGCAATATAGACACATATTTATCTGAGTTTAGGTTTCCCTCACACTCCACCAGCTCTGAGTGACTATTGCTCCAAATTGCTCCCCAGACCATCACAGAATAGCTGCCGTGTTTCATTGTTAGCTGCAATCTTTTCACATCAAATTCTTGATCACATAATCTCCAGACCCACACTCGACCACTATCAGGAAATACAGCAAATCTGGACTCATTGGAGAATATGACAGTGTCCCAAAAGGCTAGTGGCCTCTTCACCATCTCACTGGCCCAATCTTGTCTCCGCTTGATGTTGGCTGGTCGAAGAAATGGCTTCCTTCTTGCTGCTCTGCCATAGTAACCAAGTTTGTGGAGATACGTGACAGCTGTTCTGAGACTGACATCAACTTGCTCTGCCATGTCAGAGGCCTTGCAACGGGGATTATCCTCCACACTTCTCTTAACAAAAAGAAGGGTCCTGTCAGAGGTCCCTGGTTGATCTGGGCGAAGTGATATGAACACCTACCCCTCTGTGGTGAATTGCACAATCACCCTCTGCAGAGAGCGGGATCCCAAGATTTTCTACAATTTTACACAATAATCCATAATACGGCCTCTTTGAAATCTAGACAGTTCCAAGGCTTCGTTTGTACATCACATGATTAAACAGTTACATCTAGAACCTGAAACATAAAAAGGACAATTAATAAAAAAAAATATTAACTCTTACAAGTTAGAATAAACATAAAACGATGTTTTATGGGGTGTCTATTTACTTCTGTAATGTCTGCGTATATGCATGTAGGTATGTGTGTATGTATGTATGTATGTATGTATGTATGTATGTATGTATGTATGCATGTATTATGTATGTGTGTATGTATGTATGTTATCAATCAGTTTCATTTCTGTATTTCTTGTCCATAGAGAAAGAGCCGGACTCGAACATAGATTCAAGGCTCCTTCATTGGAACTTTTATCAACATCATCTAGGTATTTGTGCATATGAGTGTGTGTGCAGTATTTGGTGTTAGTGTATGCGCAGATTTGTATGTTTGTTTTATGGATGCGTTTTAGATGCATGCATATGTATTTATGTGCTAAATTTTTGGAAAGTTTTACATATCTTTACAGTTCCATTGATGGCTTGAATCTGTAGTCTTCTAATCAGCCTTTTTCTTTCAGGTTTTGAGAACCCTAATTTTCCCAGGTTTTTGTTGAGGCAGTTCGTTACATATCCCAATGCCCCAACAATCAAGGGTATGAATCTGAACTTGTAGTCTGGGTGGAGTATCTGTAAATTTCTCAGTAGCTCGGCGTAGTTGTTCTCTTTTTCTCTAATCTTTAGTGGGATGTTGACATCCGCAGGACAGCTGATTTCTACTACTGTACAGAGTTTCTTCTCTGTCCCAGATTACTATATCCGGTCTATTATGTCTGCACTTTATGTATGTATGTATGTATGTATGCATGTGCGTGTGTGTTGTCGGTAGGTTATTACGCACTGTGCGTGTATCATTATTACCGACGTAATGACATACCCCACCGACGCAAAGCACAATGTTTGTTTCAACACACGGATTCACATAAAGAATCTTGCAAACCAAAAACAAAAACGAAATAAACACATACACACATGCATATATACGTGTGTGTGTGTGTGTGTGTGTGTGTGTGTGTGTGTTACAGAGTCAGACATGTACGTTTAGAAATTTTGCGGGAATAACAAATTGAAGACATTTCCTTCTTATAAATGTTCAAAGAACTATCTACAATGCCGTAAAAAAATGGAAAAACAAAGATTGTGAAACTAAACTCATAACTGTTCTCCTTAAAGTGACGCAAATAATAAACGTTTCTTTGTAAAAACTTTATAAATATTACACATTTAAATCATGAAAACTCCAGAACATAAAAACAAGCGTTTGAATGAAAAGACAGCGTTCTATTTTAAATTAATCTGTTTCAACCGATTTTATTGTTACTGTCATCGTACTGTCAGTGATGTTTTTTTGTTTTTGTTATTTTTTTTTTCCACTTCATATTAATAAATAGCGTTTCATTCTTCTGACAGTAATCTTTTATCAGTTTATCAATACAGTAACAAAAACAAAAACATTTTTATAACCAAAGTGTCTGTTTGTGACAGAGACAAATAGTCGGGGTGTGGATGTGTGTGAGTGTGTGGATATGTATGAGTGTGTCTGCGTATATATATATATATATATATATATATATATATATATATATATATATATATATATATATATATATATATATATATACTTTATTTAAAAGCAGCAGAAATATAACAAAAAAAAACCCGTTACTCTGAGTTTCTTATATTTGTTATATTTCTGCTGCTTTTAAATAAAGCATATTACTCTACCTCTGGTATTTGAGTACTCTTTTTTCCACCTTGTTGCACATTTCATGTGCTTACTCCGGTATATATATATATATATATATATATATATATATATATATATATATATATATATATATATATAGAGAGAGAGAGAGAGAGAGAGAGAGAGAGAGAGAGAGAGGGGGAGAAATTCATACATACAGGCATACATACATACATGCATGCATACATACATACATACATACAGGATCTTACATACATACATACATACTCTATGTAGTCTATTGACTACATAAAGTCTGTAAGTTTATGTGCCAATAGATGAAACTCGCGGGACTTGAGTCACTCTGCAACTTCAGCCGATTAACAAATATGATAATATTCACGCGTGTATGTATGTGTGTGTGGGTGTTTGAACATTCTTCGTCTCCCTTCCAGTTCGTTGCTTTACAGCGTTCAGCATACACATATTTTTTTCCCGTCTGGCCGTATAGCCTTCCTTGTTTGTGTTCACTGTTTCGTTTTCCTGTTTTGTTTTCTGTCCGCCACTACATTCCTCCACGTAACAAATTTAATTTAAATTTAATTTAATTTGAATTTAATTTGTGGTCTGTGGGAAGAGCCATTCTAACAATGCGTCCTGCCCTAAATCTTCGAAACGCTTAGTTTTAGAATGGTGGCAGCTGATGAAGGAAATGTTCTCTATGTGGCCTGTGTGTTTTCTGTATTCCGTTTATCGTTTTGTCCACGTTTTTTTTGCAACGTCCTGTACCCAGATATGCATCTACATATACATGTAGATGTAGGTATGTACATACATGTACGTATATACGCATATACTCATATATTATTTTTATTATATATATATATATATATATATATATATATATATGGTAGGACGATTTCTTTAATACCGTATGCATTAAAGAGAAACTACACCCAAAAAATTACTCCAAGTGCTCTATATGTTGTGTGGATTATTATCATCATCATCATCATCATCATCATCATTATTATTATTATTATTATTATTATTATTATTATTATTATTATTATTATCATCATTATTATTATTATTATTATTATATGTAATACATTGTTTATACATGTTAGGTGTAATTGCACGATTGAAACTATTACCAACCTGAAAGCAAAGCTGCCCTGAATCGTCAAACTGAAAATGTCTCCATGGAAATACATATTCATAGGGATAGATCCTGACATCAAAGGTTAAACATGATATAGTTGTGTAACCTAGGTTTCCAATAACATCGATATAAATGCTTAGAATAATTCGAAGATTCATTCGTTTGATTGCACTGTTCATAAGTAACATCTTATTATGTACAAGCACAAAATAGAGATATTATATTCCCTTGCGGATATAATGATAGTTTTTCTGAAGTGATATCCCCGCAACTACAAACATTTCCACCGCATACATTACTGTAAGAGTTACACTAATGAATAAAATCTATGTTCATCGATCTGAGAAACTTTGCAGCTTATATTGTTATCTTCGTAACATGTATGTATGTATGTATGTGTTCCAAGATGTAGGCCATAATTGTTCCACCTAAGGTGGTTGGAATTTTGCCTAGGAGCATATCTGTTCAAGGAAAACGTTATATGATATGTTACCTCTTTTGGGGGTACTAATATTGAACACCTACAAATACTGCTATCGATATCCGAAAAAAATTACTGTTTACAAAATTATTCATTTCGAGTAATTATCAAAATTAAATATATTTAAAACAAAATGTTCCTTTTTTTGTGTGTGCATGCTTATTAATCTGAACTGAATTTTTTTTTTTGGAAGTATTATTCTGAGTGAAACAATATTACCAGACCAACTGCAGATTTTGAACGTCTTTTTAAAGCAATTTTAACAACTTATAATGAATTCCTGTGAATATATTTAACTTAGGTATTGCTAAACCTAGGCAAGGCGAGATATTTCTAATATCCACATATATTTAGTCGCACTGTGAAAATAGACCCATGAATGACTTTTGGGATGAACCGTGTATATTCATTTTTATCGATTAGGATTCGTTCGCCTCTCCTTCTCAAACTTTAGAATATTAGGGGGCATCACAATCGACCGAAAAGTTGCTCTTAGTATGTTCCCCCCCTCCACTAAATATGTACGGTAGTGGATCCTTATATCTATTCATAACTCATATCATAATTGTAGGTTATTGGTGTACATGTATAGGTGGTATAAGTATATTAATAAATGTGTAGCTTCTAAGAACTTCAACAGCAAAAAAGCATTTGAATAACTGGTGATTCTGGAAAAAGAGAGACTAGAAATCTTGATCCAAATTCTTAGAGAACTTTCTTGAACGACATAGCAATCATCAAATATTTACAATCAAGGGATAGCCAGTATGCATGACACCCTTAATCCATACATTGGTTTAAAATTTTGGCACAAGGCCAGCAATTTCAAGGGAGGGGTAAGTCGATTACATCGACTCCAGTGCTCAACTGGTATTCTTTTATCGATTCCGAAAGGATGAAAGGCAAAGTCAACACCGGCGGAATTTGAATTGAGGACGCAAAACGGACGAAATGTCGCTAAGCATCTTTCCCGGCGTGCTAACGATTCTACCAGCTCACCGCCTTAATTCATACAGTAACTAAGAATATATAGTGACTAAGAATAACAAATGTGTTGACTACAGATAACACTTGTGTTAACTAAAGACAACAAACCGACTGACTTATGTTAATGTATATCGATGAACCGTAACAGGTGTAATTACTAAAGAGAACAAGTATTGATTAAGGATAGCAGATGTAATTCAATAATTAAATAGATAATAGATATATTAGCTAAAAGTAACTGACGTATAGACTAATAATAACTGACATATGGACTAAATATAAGAGAGATTTTGTTTAAATATAAGAGATGCGTGGACATATAGATAGTAGATGTATTGATTAGATAAATAATAAATTTACAGTTAATATTCTTCGTCCATATGGTGGACATCTTTATGTTGAGACATTCTTCTTCAGTTCATACGTCTGTTTTCCATAGTCCTATATATCTGTTGTCCTTCTTTCGAACGTCTGCTACCTATAGTCTATACCTTTTTTTTATATCTAATCTATACATCTGCTGTAATTAGTCGATACGTCTGTTATCTTTAACCAATATGTTTATCATTTGTTTATTTAGCCAATACATGTGCTATCCTTAACCAATACGCATTAACGTTAGTCTGTACGCTTGTTAACCTGAGCTACTACATCTGTATTCTGTAGTCAACAACACAATTAGCCAATATATTTAGCCAATACGTCTATGCGTCGGAGAGAGTCCATTACATGAGTTTCACGATCGGAACCAGCTATGGATTGTGGTGGTGCTGGGGGTGGGAGTCGGCTTCCATGCAAAAAGCTCTGACAAAACTAGCAGGAAGAATTGATAAAGCATTCAATTTTACAATGTCAGTAGTACCGATAACAGAATACGGACTGGCCAACTTTCAATTGGTTCTCTCTTACCACATAGAGCCAGTTATTCTCTCTTTGAGTGGCGGTCAACAAGCCATTAAAAAAAAAAAGGAGACACTTTATTACATACTAAATCTTACTCCGTTGAAAGAATTTGATATCCTTTTTACTTGTTTATTTATTTATATGTTTATTTATTTATTCATGTTTCACTTCAGGAAGAGGACGACATTCCAGACTGCGGTACGCATAGTGCTTGTAAAACAGTGATAGAGTATGGTGAAACAATGTACAGGTCAAAACTGGACATTTGTAAATGTCCAGGTGAGACCAGTTGTCCGACCTCCCATTCAATCGTCAGATACATTGGCGTGAAAAGTAAGTTTTTATAAATCACATCTGAAATATTTTTTCCTCTCGTTTCTATAACATCTATAACTGTTTCTAAATTAGATACAAGGCTAGTAATTTTGAGAATAAGTGGTAGTGGTGGGTTGAACGCTGTCAATTACATCGACCCCATTGCGCAACTCGTACTTATTTTGTCGGCCCTGAAAAGATGAAAGGCCAAGTTGAACTCGTCGGAATTTGAACCCAGGCGATCGAAATGTTTCTAAACATTTCGTCTGGCGTGCTAACGATTTTGCCTGCTTGCCGTCTGGCAGCTAAGAAATGGAGAAACTTTCAAAATACAAAGACCTAGAAATAGAGGTAACTCGAATGTGGAATCTAAAAACAGAAACAAATCCTATCATAAGAGGCGCATTAGGTATGATAAAAAAATATTCAGACAAATACATAACAAAAGCACCAGGACTTACAAGTATATATAACATACAGAAAATTGCACTACTGGGCACTGCACACATCCTACGCAAAATACTTTCAATACAGTAACCATAAGAGCATCACAGCAAACCACAGCACATACCCAAAGCACACAGAGCTGCGCTCGGTACTGAAGTGAAAGCACGCTATAAAAATAAAACTACTGAATAATAATAATAATAATAATAATAATAATAATAATAATAATAATAATGATAATAAAACTTTCTACTATAGGCACAAAGCATGCAATTTTGTGGGAGGGGACTCAGTCGATTACATCGACCCCTGTTGCTCAACTGGTGCTTTTATCAAGCCCGAAAGGATGAAAGGCAAAGTCGACCTCAGCAGAATTTTGAATTCAGAAGATAAAGGCAGACGAAATGCTGCAAAGCATTTTGCCCGGTGTGCTAACAATCACCGACTTATTTCAAGTTAATATTGCCATATTTTTCTAGTTAGCTGCAAACATACCCATGCATAACCATTCTGTGGCGTGTGGAGGTTTCTTCTTCAAGGTCTTTGTTGACAAATGTGAGCATCGCACTTCTGGGTTCATACGACTCTTGTTTTGGCTGGGGATTCATTTGCCGCTTATCAGAAGTTAGTGGTAAGAAGCTTGCTTCCCAACCACATGGCTCCGAGTTCAGTCCTACTGCGTGGCACCTTGGGCACTATGGTTTTCTGCTATAGCCTCGAGCCGATCAAAGCCTTGTGAATGGATTTGGTAGACGGGAACTGAAAGAAACCCGTCGTGTATATGTGTGTGTGTCTGTTTGTCTACTACCACCGCTTGACAACCGCTGTTGGTGTGTCTATGTCCCCGTAGCTTAGCGGTTCAGCAAAAGGGATCAATAGGATATTACTAGGCTTTAATAAAAAGTACTGGGGCCGATTCATTCAGCTAAAATTCTTCAAGATGTTGCCCCATCATGGCCACAGTCTAATGACTTAAACAATTAAAAAAATAATAGTTAAAAGATAAACTAAAAGGAAATGTCAGCGTATTAGGAATTGTTTTGCATACGTCATCAGTTCACCAACAGCTTCAATTTATGTACACATGTTCACCTATGAAAGTCAAAACTTATGGATTCCCACCCAGTGAACGTACACTCATGAAAGTGCACAGATATATGCGTGAAAGTACACTCAGTGAAAATACACGCAGTGAAAGTAGACACAGTGAAAGTACACAGATACATGTATAAAGAGCGGTGAGCTGGCAGAAACGTTAGCAGGCCGGGCGAAATTCTTAGCGGTATTTCGTCTGCCACTATGTTCTGAGTTCAAATTCCGCCGAGGTCGACTTTGCCTTTCATTCTTTCGGGGTCGATAAATTAAGTACCAGTCACGCACTGAGGTCGATGTAATCGACTTAATCCCTTTGTCTGTCCTTGTTTGTCCCCTTGTCTAGCCCCTTGTGGGCAATAAAGAAAGAAATAAGATACATGTATAAAGACATACATAAATATATGATTCTGTGCACTTTCATGTCACTGTGTGAGAATCTGTAAGTTTTGACTTTCACAGATGTACATGTGTGCATAAATTGCAGTTGTTGGTGAATTGATGATGTCAAGGCACATGACTCAGTGGTTAGCGCATTGGGCTCACAATCATGATGTAGTGAGTTTGATTCTTGGACTAGGCTGTGTTGTGTTCTTGAGCAAGACACTTTATTTCATGTTGCTCCAGTTCATTCAGCTATAGAAACGAGTTGCAACGTGTGAAGCTGTATTAACTTTTACTTTTCCCTTGGATAACATTGGAATCATGGAGAGTTAGGGCTGGTATGCATGGGTGAATGCTGGTTTTCCTTTAAAAAAAACCTTACCTGGACTTGTGCCTTGGAGAGTAACTTTCTAGGTGTAATCCCTTGGTCATTCATGACTGAAGGGGATCTTTACTTACTTACTTTGAATATATGATTACCTAATGAAAATCAAAATTCTAATGAAAGAACTTGTTTCAGAGTTGGAGTCTCTTTGATTCTAAATGCTGAGAAATTTGTAAAATATAGCCAGATGAATAAACATTCAGAGTAAAAAGAAAAAAGTCCTATTTATTTATATATGTATTTATCTAGTTATTCATTTATTTCTTTATTTATTTTGCATTTATTCTGTTTTTATCTCTTTTTCAGCTGATGAGCCTTGTCCTCGTTTCACTATGTACTACTGCAAACCTTTGAACCTTGAAAAGTTACAAACTTGTAAAGAAGGAGAAGTATCGATGTCTTTTAAAGGATCAAAAGTGCTGCCATCTACTGTGAAGGAAGTATTTTGCCATTGTCCAAAACCTGATCCACTACATTTGTCTGTTATTGAAAATTATGGCTTCAAGAAAACTGAGTTTTACTCATGTTCTATGGTAAGCTTTCAAGCATTCTTTATAAATAACATCCTACATCACACCATCATCATTAAGTCACTTCCATGCTAGCATGGGTTGGATGGTTTGACAGGGGCTGACCAGCTGGAGAGCTGTATCACGCTCCAATTGTCAGTTTTGGCATGGTTTTAACAACTGGATGCCCTTCCTTATGCCAACCACTTTATAGTGTACTGGGTGCTTTTTATGTGACACCAACATGGGAGCTTCTTACATAGCATCAGTGTGGCTGCTTTTTACATGGCGCCAGCACAGGTGCTCTTTGCATGACCTCAGGAGACTTTTTATATGTCAAAGGTTTTGATGTATATATTTTTACAAGTTATACTATATTGTCAGCAATATGCAACATTTAGTTTCATGGTTGTACATTGATCAAGTTCCAATTTGTTGCTGCTCAAAATTAAGAGTATGTTTAAAATAGGTAAATATATAATTATACTCTGTCTCCCTTTCTCTCTCTCTTTCTCACACACACACTCACACACACACACACGCGTGCTAAATACAAGTGGTTGTTAGACTTAATCTGTATAACCCCATTATCTTTGCCATTTGGAGTCTACTCAGTTGCAAACATTTGGTCAAATCTTCAGTCTGAGATTAACTTTTTCCATCCTACCAATCTTGAACACTCTCAAAATGGCTTGCATGTGCTCCCTTCCTCTTCTGACTAAAGCTATGTAAGCAAATAGCATATGCTTCTCCATTTCTTTTAATTATTTCAGTTCTCCCTCCAAGAGGAATGGCGATTTGTAACAAAATACTAAAATATTCTATCATTAGAATCTGGATAGCAATAAGTGTTACATGTTGACCTTTAGAAAAGTCTAGTAAAGTTTTGCTACTCTGCTTACAGAATGAAATGATAAACTGTTGGTCACATTCATTCTGAGATTACCACTGAAATATTGACTATCATAAATGGAAACACTAATAATTGTTGATACAAATGTGAATTTATTAGCAGGATAGAGAAGCTGCAGATTTTAAAGAAAATATTCTCCATCTTGTATATGTGTGTGTGCATGTGCATGTGTGTGCAAGTGTGTGTGTGTGTATGTGTGTGCATGTGTGCGTATGCATGCATGTATATATATATATATATATATATATATATATATATATATATGGGAGAATATACAAATAATAACAACAGACGAGGACAGGTGGTGTAAATAACAAAAGTATATATTAGTATGACGCTCGGGAATACGGAAAGTCTTTGACGTTTCGAGCTACGCTCTTCAACAGAAAGAATACGGAGACAAGGAGAAAAACACGGAGAAAAAAAATTGAATAGTGTTCAGTCAACGGTCAATCATAATAATGGCCGATCATATATATATATATATATATATATGTGAGTAAAAATAAATACAAAAAAGGTGGTTTTTTTGTATGATTGTGTATAGAGGAATATATTATTTTGTTTAAAAGAGTTCCAACACTGTCTGTTTTTTATGTTTTATTTATATTCCTGCAGAACCAATGTGGGGTATAGAATATGGAATATACAATATATAATATAATATACAATATATAATATAAAATAAAATGAAATAAAAATGGATGGCACCATGAAATAAAGTATTAAATGTAGATGAAATATTGAGTGTTCAATATAAAGGATCAAATATATAAATATAAATATAAATATATAAAGGCGACTCGAGTTTCAGGGCTATTACCCTTCGTCATGGCCGGTATGACAGACTTTAACATATATATATGTATGAATGTATCTATGTGTATGAATATGTATATATGCATGCATGTATGCATCTATCTATTCGTGTGTTTGTGTGTGTGTGTGTGTGTGTGTGTGTGTGTGTGTGTGTGTGCTTGAGTGTGAAAGCCAAGGGTGCTAACCAAGGTGAAGCCAACTGCTGGACATTGCTGACATTTTGCATGGGCAATGGTCAGTATGGTCAGACATTTTGTATGGGCAATGGTCTTCCTTAGTCACAAGTACACAGCTGTTGTCATCATCATCATCATCATCATCATCATCATCATCATCATCATCATCATCATCATCAACATCTCTCTCTCTTTATATATATACTTCTATATATGTATGTTTATATATATAGGAGTGGCTATGTGGTAAGAAGTTTGCTTCTGAATCACATGGTTCCAAGTTCAGTCCCACTGCATGGCACCTTGGGCAAGTGTCTTCTACTGTAGCCTAGGGCTGATCAAAGCTTTGTGAGTGAATTTGGTAGATGGAAACTGAAAGAAGCCCACCATATATATATATATTTATGTGCATGAATGTATTAGTTATTTGTGTCTGTGTTTGTTCCTCCACCATCACTTGACAACTAATGTTGGTGTGTTTACATCCCCGTCACTTAGTGGTTTCTCATTCATATATATATGCATGTATGTATGTATGTATGTATGTATGTATGTATGTATGTATGTATATATATATATGTGATCTTTTCTTTCAAGATCGTCAACATGCTTCAACTTTAGTCTGGAGCTATAATAGAAAACACTTACCTAGTCTACTGCAAGGTAGAACAGAAATTCTTTGGCAGGGAAAGAAACATCTCATTTTAACCATACATCCATGTCTCTATATATATATATATATGTGTGTGTGTGTGTGTGTGTGTGTGTGTGCGTGTGTGTGTGTGCGTGTGTGTGTGTAAAATTATCCATATGCACACGTATAGACATACAAAGAAGCACAGAGAGACAGGCATACTCGCACACTAACATTTTGTCATATTGAAAATCTAATTTGTTTGTTTGTCATAGACTATTTTGAGTTGCCATAGTGACAAATATACTTATCATGATTTTTTTTTTCGTTAATAGTCTAGTCTCACCTTTTTCTTTTCTTTTTTCTTCTTTTTATTTTCTTTTCAGCCTGCATGTAACACAACAGATGTTGAGCATGTTTGCAGGCAGAATACTGATTCAAAGTCAGTGCACTTCCTATGTCGATGTCCACATAAACAAGTTTGTGATAAACAACACCCAAGTAAATCCAGTTCATTCCAGTGTCAACAGGTGTCACATTCTGTGTAAAGAGACGAAAAAAAAAAAAGATCTTAAAAGCAAAAAACTTTGAACTTGAGTTGCATGTCTATCATTGGTGGCAGAAAGGAAAAAAAAAAACAACAAATTTTATATTTATTGACTCTGAATAATAATTTTTAAAGCATTATTATTATTATTAATATTATTATTATTATTGTTATTATCATTAAGGTGGCAAGCTGGCAGAATCCTTAGAGCTTTGGACAAAATGTTTAGCAATGTTTTATTTTGGCTGTTTATGTTCTGAGTTCAAATTCGATCAAGGTCAACTTTGCCTTTCATCCTTTCAGGGTTGTTAAAATAAAGTACCAGTCAAGTTCTGGGGTCAATGTAATCGACTATTCCTCTCCCACTAAAACTGCTGGCCTTGTGCAAAAATTTGAAAAACCATTATTAATATTATTATTATTATTATTATTGTTATTATTATTATGGAGTGGCCGAATCTGTAGATTGGTGGAGGACAAAATACAGTGAGGTATTTAGTTATGTCACTTTTATGTTCTCGGTTCCAATTCTGCCAAGGTTTTCTTTGCTTTAAATCCTTGCGGGGTTAATCAAGTCTTGGGGTCAATTCAATTAATTATATTCTCCCTCAAAACAATTGGCCTTGTGCCTTCAATAGAAACCATCATCATCATCATCATCATTGATTATTGTTATTATTATTATTATTATCATTATTATTATTATTATTATTATTATTATTATTATTAAGTCAAGACAAAGAGTGCAATTCGATTGTAATTGATATTTTATTGGTTGAATGATGTTTCAACAGTAAGTCTGTCTTTGTCAAGTTCAAAATAAGAAGTGATAAAAATTCAAAATTATAGAAAATAATATTATTATTATTATTTGTTTGGAGGTGGATTTGATGTAAACCTCTGCTATAGATGTTTTTGAAGTTTGTAGACTTGTACGTAAATCCTTCTGAATTTGAAAAAGGAAATCTTTATGGGTGGCACAGCTGGTAGAGAACCGGAAATATTTAACACCTTGCAGTTACGATCAGTTTTGTTCTGATTTCAAACTGTAGGAGTGGGGATCAACTTTGTCTTTTATCTTTCAAAGGTTGATAAAGTACCAGTAAGTACTGGGGGAGGTTGATAAATCAACGAACACCTCACTAGTGAATTTCAAGCATTGTACCTAATGTACAATCACAAGGACAAAATTGGTAGAGCATCAGTCAAAATGCCTGGTGTTATTTGTTCTGGATTATTACATTCTTATTTCAAATCCTGCCTAGTAATCCCTTTGGGGGTCGATAAAACAAAGCACCAGTACTGGGGTATGATTTAATCAGCTAACTCCCCCCCACACACACCCACTCCAAATTCATCAGCCTTCTTACCTAAATCTGAAATATTACTTGTTTCTGCGTTTTATTATTTTTTTTTTAATTATTACTATTTTTGATTATGAAAATTCAGACAGATGATGACTGATAGAGAGGAGGACACATACAGATTCCTCTTTTATTTATCACTTCCATATTATATGCTTGAATTAAATATCCTTCTCAGTCTTAGCATTTTTATTAACATCATTATCATCACCATCACTACTATTTACTACTACTACTACTACTACTACTACTACTACTACTACTACTACTACTACTACTACTATTATATTTAAAAAAAAAAGAGACATTATTATAGTTCTTATTACAGAGTGACTGTAAATTTTCAGCACCTGATTTTGATTCCCAGTTGGAGCTGTTTCTCTTACATCACTAATATCATTGGGAAAAATATGAACGCCACAATGTCCCATTTCCATTCCCTAAATATATATATGGCTTCATGCCTATGTAATAAATTCTCATAATAATAACGATTATGGTTGTTGTTGTTGTTGTTGCTGTTGTTGTTGTTGTTGTTGCTGTTGTTGTTGTTCCAGTCGTTATTTGATATGCGTAAAAAAAAAAAATTTTTTAAATATTAGATTTCCCAGCTCGATCCTGTAGCCAGCGTTCAAATAAAAGAAATATTTCTAATTACTTCTTTAGTTCCAAACAGTTCAGATACCAGTTGCCACAGACAGTGCCTTACTTTATTACAACACAAGGCAAAACTTAACATTACCACTCATGAAATCACACCCATCCACACACACACACACACACACACACACACACACACACACGCACGCACGCACGCACACACACACACACACACGCACGCACGCGCACACACACACACACGCACGCACACACACACACACACACACACACACACACACACACACGCACGCACATGCACACACACACACACACACACACATATACACACATCATTCTTTAAGAAGAATAGTATTGGCAGTGACCTCGAAATTTCCGCTAGCTAAGTCATCATCAAACTGTCCAATGATGGCTTAGCTGGCCAAAATTTCGAAGTCACTGTCAATAATATTCTTGTTTAAGAATAATCAGATTAATGTAAGGTTGTTTTTACTATAAAGGAACATAAAAGTAAACATTAATGTGTGTGTGTGTGTGTGTGTGTGTGTGTGTGTGTGTGTGTGTGTGTGTGTGTGTGCGCGCCTGTGTATACATATGTATATAAGTATTTTTAAATCATTAGCGAAGCTCGATTCTCCACCGTCACAAACGTTAGAACAAGTGCCACCTATTCTGGATCAGTGAAATTGAAAATAAAAATTTAAAGAATATAAAAAAACACGATGCGCTCAAACTGATGAAAGCAGATAAAGCTTTAGGAAAAAATGTCGTAACAACGGCGATATTGAGTGGAGAAGAAGAGCTGTGAAAAATCCCCTTCTTACGCTTCAATCGTTATCTGAAGATGGGTGAAATATCCCCACTGTGGAAGGTATCAAATACCATTTTCATTCATAAGAAGGATGATAAAGAAAATCTAAGAACTATGCCTCTTGTCTCACCTCTACAGGCTGTTTACAAGAGTTATAGTCACTAGACTATCGAAACATTTCAATGATCATCAGTAGGTTTCCCTTAGAGTTACTGTTCGATGGATCACATATTCACTCTAACGAAGCTTATAGAACGAATGAAAGAATACAAGCTGCCTCTGTGCATCTCTTTCGACTACGAAAAAGCTTTCTATTGCGTCGAGATGAATGCTGTGCTGAAATCTCTGGAAATGCAAGGATTCGAGGTGCAATGCATGAAACTGCTCTGGGATGCGAACTTCAAAAGCGCTACTGATGTGGCTCGATTATCGTCATTGGTAAGAGTTCCAATTGAGAAGGGCATCAAGCAAGACGCGTGTAAGTATACTAGAAATAGTCATCAGAGACATTGACTGGAGAGGTGACTTGAATATTAACGGTGAGTTACTAACACACTATGGAGGCACAATGGCCCAGTGGTTAGGGCAGCGGACTCGCGATCATAGGATCGCGGTTTCGATTCCCAGACCGGGCGTTGTGAGTGTTTATTGAGCGAAAACACCTAAAGCTCCACGAGGCTCCGGCAGGGGATGGTGGCGAACCCTGTTGTACTCTTCCACCACAACTTTCTCTCACTCTTTCTTCCTGTTTCTGTTGTACCTGTATTTCAAAGGGCCAGCCTTGTCACACTGTGTCACGCTGAATATCCCCTTGAACTACGTTAAAGGTACAGGTGTCTGTGGATTGCTCAGCCACTTGCACGTTAATTTCACGAGCAGGCTGTTCCATTGATCGGATCAACTGGAACCCTCGACGTCGTAAGCGACGGAGTGCCAACAACAAACTAACACACTTCCAATTTGTAGATGAAATCGTATTCATTGCCGAAATCATAGGTCAGCTACAGACCATGCTGACCAAGCTGGACACTCATTGTTCAGCAGCAGCAGCAGGCCTTAAACCTTTAAGTATTTAAACAGGCCATATCAAATCCAAATACTCTACCTGATTTATGTTCAAACTGACCAGATTTGGCCTCTCGCATCAACCCTATAATATCATTCTAAAAATTAACAGTCATCGTATCAAAATCTCAAAGCTACAAGACAATGCAAGATTAATTCAAAACATGAATAAATAAGCATCATTTTTGACAGGATAATGTGACCGCTAAAGGGTTAAAATGAACCGCATGAAAATAAAGTACATGTGGTCTGAAGACATAGCACAAAGCCGAATAGAGATAGGAAGCGATGAAATCGAGGAGGTAAAGGAGTACATTCACTTGGGACACATAGTTAATATGCGCCGAGACATGGACGCTGAAATCTCGTGAAAATTAAGGGCAGAATAGAAAGAATTTATCTCGATAAAATATGTGCTCAAAGCAAAGGTGAACAAGACTATATGCTAGTCACTTCAATGCTACATTCCTGCCTGTGCTTTTCTTATACGTAAGTGAGACGAAGAGGGAGGAACATCAGCAAAGGTCCATGCTAGGAATATCACTGCAAGAGCATCTCCGAAAATGAGTTAATTCGAGAACGGAGCGGAGTGAACGACGTGATGCAGGCTACTGAAAGTAGAAGTTCCACTGGGCCGGACGTGTTGCAAAGTTCACAGACAATAGATAATTCCGTGCAGTGATATCCAAGAGATGGGAAAAGACTATACGGAAGACGTCCACGACGATTTAGGCCAAGATGGAAAAGAAGGGCGCTGTCAAGAGAAAGAATTGGAAGCGCATTTGAGACCAGTCTGATCGATACAGGTGATAGTGTGTATGTATGTGTGTGTATACATAAATGTAAGTGTACATACATACATACATACATACATACATACATACAAACATACATGCTCTTCTTGGTCTGCCGCAACCTGTATGCACATGCGTGGGTTTCCAGTGGAGATCGCTGAACTTATGGAAGAAAATGGATATCAGGTTGAGGAAATGAAGACTGCTATGGAAGAACGAGACATCTGGCATGGAAGAATCGCAATGGTTTGGGAAAGTCGACCAACCAAAAAGATAAGCTGATATATATATATATATATATATATATATATATATATATATATATATATATATATATATATATATATATATATATATATATATATATATATATATATATATATACTTAACTGTGTATGTGTGTGTGTGTGTGTGTGTGGGAATAGGTATTTAGGAATCCAAGTGAGTACCCCTATCAGCACTCAGTGTGAAATGTTGGCTACTAGAATATATTAAATCAGAAGAAAGTATTCACTTAACCCAAACATTCCGAGGAGATGTACTGATTATGAGGTTAATACATGCGCCGCATAGTATAAATGTGTAGCAGGGATTCGAATTTTAACGGCTAGATACTCGGTCAGACATCACGAGTGATTCATGTGATGGGTCAATGAATCGACCACTTAGCGGGAGGCTGTGGCGTGATATGGATTTCTCGAAGGCTCTACAAATAAACCACTTCTTCCCAATAAAAACTGTTCGTGGCACTCGCTTCATCGCAGAGTGTGTAAGGCGGCTGACTTCCTCAGCCGCCGACGGCCAATGGACCGCTGACGCCACAGATCGCTTCGGAGATTTGCGCAGATGACTCCGTGTATTTTTGGACTGACCACATGATGTCGCACAGATGGCTTTCTTTATTTTCAGAACAGTTTTTCCTTCTTTCCTATTTAGTATTTATTAATATTGTTCATTGTAAATAACCGACACTAAATGTCATTATGTCCAGCAATAAATATCAAGTTAAATGTACGTGAGTTTGCTTCAGTTATTCTACACGTAACTTTCGTCCAGCAACGATACATCCTCTACGACATAAGCAACAAGCAGACTTCAACACGAATGTAAAGAGAAATGAATAAAAATGTCGGTAATAACAATCTTTAATCAGTGACGATCGTTTCAATAATTAGAATTTGTTTTATCCACGAATATGGTAGATTGTTGTTACGCTATCAGAAATTCATTCAGTTAGGGTGACTATAGAAACAGATTATCTTATTAGTTGCCAACGTTAAGCCTTTTGTAAATAGTTAAGGCTACAAATATTGACGAGCCAGGAACTGTCTAAATTGTATATACATCAGGGAGAGAGAGAGAGAGAGAGAGAGAGGGAGAGAGAGAGAGAGAGAGAGAGAGAGAGAGAGAGAGAGAGAGAGAGAGAGAGAGAGAGAGAGAGAGAGAGAGAGAGAATAAGTTTTGGATAACAAGATGTCAAATGATTTTGGATAATCTGTGGATACAATGGTAGATACAATGCGTGTTCAGGTGGAATATCTGTTCAAACATCAACGTTAAGTGTAAGGGTGTGATCTCCGACTAAATAAAGATTGGCCTTAGGCAAGAAATCGGTCGAGCTGGTTTAGATATAAGGAACAAAAGCATAAAAAAGCAGTTGACACGTACCAAATCAGTTTATAGCATTTATTCTTATATAATATACTGAAGAGAAATGCAAATCTGTATAACCATGGGCTGAGTTGCAACCAAGGAAACTTGTCTATTTAAGGAGCTTGTTCTCTGTGCATCCTATGTATGCCTCGAATGTGTTTATGACTAAGAATTAGTTGGCTACTTATTTGTGTGGCGAGAGGTGAGGATATCGTGTTTATGGTACGCGCTAGGAAAAATGCAGTGATGATGAAGAGATTTTTTTAAATACAGGATGAGAAAGGACAAAGAAGCCAGTGGCAGCTCGGAGATAAAATTAGTCGGGGTGCTGCTTCAGAAAATCTTTAGCCGTTGTATTAATATTGTGTAAAAGGAAACAAAAACATAAAAAGAAAATTTATACATAAACTTGATATTCAAGAATATAAACACGATTTTAAACATAACACACGCGGAGTCAAAAGAAACACTACCTTTCACCCGGCACTGTCGTTCACGCAGTGCTCTCTCTCCCTAGTGTGAAGCTTCCTATCTCGGACATGTGAGCATGCGCACAACAGCCAAACACCGCATCGCTGGAACTGTGATGCACACAGTTCTATGCAAGGATTTTTGTATTTTTTACACAAACTATACGATGGCTACTGACATTAAGCTTAAGGATTATATAATGTATAAGTATAAAGAAAGAATTACAGAAAAAAGGACTCATTATATTGAATGTTATCGATAATATCGAGTGGAAATGGGTGTGTGTGCAGTTCTGCAGTTCCAGTACACGAGCCGCCACTGAAAGAAGCATGTGTTCTCTAACCTCTGCCGCACGCAAGCGTGTGCTCCGCACGTCGGGTTCTTCGCCACCTCTAGCTGTGCTTGCCAGTCTTGTTGCTTACATAAACCCTTTTCGCACGGGAACTATCTGGAACATATTACAATATTCTATTGCATGGGGTGATATCTCTGCAAGCTGATTGGTTGGTATTCCGGGCACGTCTCTTGATCTAAGTATGGTTTGGTTCTAGTTACTAAGGCTGTAAGGTTTCGATTCTAGGCTTTGCTACAAGGGTATACTTTATAAGATTGTTATGAGTATATATATATATATATATATATATATATATATATATATATATATATTTTACATGCGTATAAGAAGGGATGACCACTAAGTGGACATCCGATATGCTAGAAAAAGATCACCTACGATCTAACCACAAAGAAAAGAATGTTCTCCAAAAGAGAGTTAATGGCGAAACCCGGTCTACAATTAATTCTTTATTTTGTATATTTTCATTTGTCTTGCCCGCTTATGTTCTGGTGTTTGCTGAATTTTTTCTGGAGAACATTCTTTTCTTTGTGGTTAGATCGTAGGTGATCTTTTTCTAGCATATCGGATGTCCACTTAGTGGTCATCCCTTCTTATACGCATGTAATACAATTTTTCTGAATTTTCAGATTTTTTATTATGCTAGGGCCACTGGTTTTAAATTGATGCTAATTAAATTAATATTTAATTTATCACCCTCAGTATATATATATATATATATATATATATATATATATATATATAAACGCCAGTGTTATAATGGTGGCAGCTGATGAAAGATATGTTCTATGTGGCCTGTGTGTTTTCTGTACCTTTTTTTTATCATTTTGTCCATGTTTTTTTTGCAACGTCATGTACCCAGATATGCATCTATATGTACATGTAGATGAAGGTATGTACATACATGTACATATATATGCATATACTCATATATTATATATATATATATATATATATATATATATATATATATATATATATATATATAGAGAGAGAGAGAGAGAGAGAGAGAGAGAGAGAGAGATAGATAGATAAGCCAGGGTAAAAATAAGTCGGAAAATTTTCATGAAGCTACTACTGCTGTAGGTACCAAACGCCGTTTCCCTCAGAGTGAAACGCAGATTGCATGAGGCTTGTATTAGAACTGCGATGCAGGCCCTGAATGCAGAAGATTTGCGAAGACTAGAAAAATAAACTAACGCGTTGGGTTCGTAATGTTAATGTGCATGAACTCTGTAACACAAATGAGGTAAGAGAAAAACTGGGTATAAGAGGAATTAAGCATTGCGTTGTATGCAAGGGAGGAGGCTGAGAAGGTAAAGGCATGTGACGCATACGGATGATACATGCAAAAGTGTGGTGCACTCCAAGCTAGAGTAAGCCGTGGAAGAGGGAAACGAGAAGGAAGATTTTGGACGATGCGGGGAAGGCTGAAATGAAGATGCTATATCTTACAGAGATGACAGAGCTGCACTGACTGGCGAAACGCGGTAGTACAGAAGACCCAGGCATCCTAATATAGGAGTATTCATTAAGGGGCTGTAATATATAAACGAGGCCTATTTTCTCTTCTATTCTCTCCTTCAGCGATGGAGGTTACTTTTAGGCTCTTAGCCTTGCAAATTTCAAGCTTCACCAGATCTTGTGGTAAGAATAAAAAGCACCCTGTAAAGTGGTTAATGTTAAGAAGGGATCCACTTGTAGAAATCCTGCCAAAGAAGACATTGAAGCATCCTGGTAACCGTCCAACTGATGGCAGGATGGAAGCTAGATGTTCCATTATGATAAGGATAATATCACGGCCAGTTTTAAGCAATCAGATTTGTTCAAATTGGGCCCCACGACACGAGAGCCCACTCCCACCCTCCGCACAGGATCCAGGGGAGAATGGTATGATGAATCTTTAGTATATCATTGTGGCAAGTGGTAGAGCCACAAATCCTCAACACTTTTGGGCTAGGACTAGCGTACTAAACGAAGCATAGAACATCAATCTTCAGCTTTTATAATTCTCTAATTGCCCCCCCCCCCCACTTCCTAACGCCGGCTCTGATATATATATATATATATGTGTGTGTGTGTGTGTGTGTGTGTGAGTGAGTGTGTGTCTATGTATGTATGTATATATATGTATGTGTGTATGTGTGTATATATATATATATATATATATATATATATATATATGTATGTATGTATGTATGTATGTATGTGTATATCTATGTACACACACACACACACGCACACACACACATACACACATACATACATACATACAAGCTAGAGTGATAGTAGGAATATTCATGAGTTAACAAATAGTGAAGTATTGCAACGCTAGCCAAAGGTGTTTAGCTTTGTGAAAGAGTAAGTCATGAAATACTACATCAGTTGAATATAAATGAAGATGCTTAAGTCGTACTTTAACAACAGCAACTGATGTGGACGCTGCATTGCGGGAAAATGGTTGAGAGTAAAGAAAACTTACTCAAATGTGGGTTATACTTGAAGGCAAGTTCCGAGACAGTCGTAAGACCACTGCGAGAACATTATTCCAGTTGTCGGTCACTTGGATGTCATTCTTCCCTTTTAATTCCATCCCCCCCACTCTCTCTCTCTCTCTGTATCCTTCTGCCTGCCTGTGTGTGTGTGTGTGTTTCTTTCTTTCTTTCTTTCTTGCTTTCTTGCTTCTTCTCACTGGGTTACCGTTGCCAAGGTTGATGTAATTCATGTTACCATGATTCTTGTTTACCTTCGTCAAAATTCTTGTGTTTTCGCCGAAATATCATTTTGTAGATGTATAATTTCCCCACAATATTTAATTAACTTTTCACGCTCAGAGTTCAAATTCTGCCGAGGTCGACTTTGCCTTTCATTCTTTCGGGGTCGATAAAATAAGTGCCAGTCGAACATTGGGTTCAATGTAATCGACTTCTCGCTGCCGAGAAATTGCTGGTCTTGTACCAAAATTTGAAATCAATATTTAGTCCATTTTAAAATAATGAACCAAATATTATATTAAAAACTTCAATTACATTGTACTTTTATATAATTCTCTAATATTTCTAAAATATTTAAATTCACGCTTTTGGTAGGTGATAATGAGAAAAGAGATATAATGACAGAAATATTGCTGCAAACAATTTCACAGATGAGAAATCAACGTCATTTTGCTCATTGACCGAAGGATTCGAATGACCATAAGATATTCGATACGAGGGTTGGCCGAACGCCTTTTTAAGAGAGTAAGCGAGCTATCTGAGCAACGATGAACAAACAGATTACATTGTGTAACGAAACTTTTTATTTATCTAATTTTTTTTTTTTGCTGTTTTTGGTCAGTAAGTATTATTTCTTATTTGCTTCTATCTAGAAATTAAAGGAAATGACTACTTACTCCCTTTAAATTTTGTTTTTGTGATCTGGACATCGATGTTTTAAAACTGACCTATTTTCCATTACATTTTAGACAGATTCAGTACTAAGCTGCTGTAGCAGAAATATCGTTATAGCAAATATTCTGCTCAATACCACAGATTTACTTGTCAATTGCTTGACCTTAACCACTTGAGCATGTCCCTTAGTGGCTGACAATATGTGCATCTCTGATCATGAGCAGGTGTAGTGGGGGAGCATCATAGCCATGTGTTGAGAGGGATTCTTTGGGGGTTTGAATAAATGTAACAAAAGCAAAGTTTGACAGAAATATTAGCCCTTTTTACATACTTTCTAGGTGTAAGCAAATAGGAAATAACAGTTGCTACCCAAGGACAAAAATCGTGTTACACAGTGTTATCTACAACCGAAATATCAAACAGGCTTTTTGTGAGTTTCTCAATTATTGGCATTAATGACAATTTTTATTGGAAAAGATAAGAGAGAGAACTCTGAAATATAAATTAATTAAAAATTCAATGAAAACATTTAGTGGAGAAGTTTCGTCAATGGATTGAACGATGACAACTCAGACAGGTTTCGTTCTTATCAGACTACCTGAGCGTACTTAACATGCGTTACAATAGTGGAGAAAAATATCAACTGAATAGACAATAAAAAACAATGACATTAGAAATTTTCCTAGGGGCAGCATTATAAAACCAGACTTGTACTGTGGTGAAAAGAATCTTGTTATAGTTTTCTATTACAAGACAGTTCTCATAACTGGACTTGCTTTTGATCCAAACATTGCTGATTTTGTAATGGATTCAATGCACGTTGGGGTTTCTCATTTTAATCTCTAAAAAATCGAGACCTTGTGTCTATGTAGAATATATACACATATACACACTCACAATCACCACTAACACACACACACACACACACACACACACACACACACGCGCGCATTCAATCACACACATTACATTGTAGAAGTATCAGTTTAACCATTTAAGACCACGCAAAAAGCTAATATGTTCATGTATCGGTTATTACCTCCGCCAAGGAAGGAGGTTATGTTTTCACCGCCGTTGGTTCGTCTGTGTGCAAAATAACTGAAAAAGTTGTGAACGGTATTTGATGAAACTTGCAGGAAAAGTTGGTAATGACACAAAGACCAGATGATGAAATTTTGGATTTTGATGGATTTTTCATTTGTTATATTTACTTTACATGAAGTATTATACGTTCATTATTTGGTGGAGTTGCTGATTCCAAAATTTCTTTTCTTTTCTCTATTAGTAATTTTACTCGCGTATCTATCTTAAAATGAACTGCTTGGCGGAGGTCTGCGGAGGATGGCATGACAAGCCTTGACTATTGGGATCGACTCAAAAAGCTCAGGCTTTGCTCCCTCCACCGCCGCTGTGAGCTCTATATCATCTGTATGATGTGGAAAATATTCCATCAACATTGCCCATCTTTAAAATTCGTCTGAGGCTTGGCCCCCGTGCCATCTGTCCACTACAGAAATATTCATGTCGTATCACAACACTATGACAGAACTATTTCGCTTCAATTGGCCCTTCTCTCTTCAACATCGTGCCAGACATACATAAAGGAGGAAAGTGACTTCACGGCATTCAAACGATCCCTAGATGATTACCCCCAACAAATACCAGATAAACCACCCACACACAGATATGTCTCTGAAAACAATAACCATCTGCTTGAATGGGCCACAGTTCCCCAGAGCTGACTGCGTATCTCTTCGAGGTGGTGCTATTAAATTAGACATGGCCTGAGTCAACTTCGGCCGAAACTTATTTAAGTAATCTAATCTATGCTGTAACCTTTTAATCAAAGCATGACAATGTGGGTAGAGGCCGATATCTTAACATTTCTGATGGTCTTAAGTATAAAAAAATTATTAAAGATTTATATAGAACTACATTCAGAGTATGTCTATAAGCTATTGTGTTTAGACCTAGTTTCTATCCTCAAACTGTTCCGTTTTGTAGATGCAATATTTTTTTAATAAAGCACTCCGAAATTAGAAAAATAAAAAATCTGCAGCAATCTCGGTCCCATGAGTATCGGATAATGGATTTTCAACTAATTAAAGAAACTAATTGTGGTGATCGTAGTTTTGACGGTGATTGTGGTGAAAGCAGAGACAGTGTTGATGATGACGATGGTCGAGATGAGTATGGGAGGAGGATAAAATAGTATCGGTGATTATAATGGTGACAGGAGTAGTGTGATGTGTGATGCTGAGGTGATGGTAGTAATAGTGGTGTTGATGATAGTGTTAGTTGTGTGATGTTGGTATTGTAGTTGTTATACTGGTTGTGGTGGTGAAAGTGACTGTCAAGGTAACTGTCATGATAACGTTGATGGCGGTGTATGTGGGTGAAGTGGAAG
Source organism: Octopus bimaculoides (assembly GCF_046866305.1). Lineage (NCBI taxonomy): Eukaryota > Metazoa > Mollusca > Cephalopoda > Octopoda > Octopodidae > Octopus > Octopus bimaculoides. Next base: position 66,018,794 of record NC_142937.1, on the reverse strand, counting down.
CAATGACAATGCTGCTGGTGATGTTGGTGGTTGTGGTGGTGGTGATAGTGGTATGATAGTTGTGGTGGTGATTGTGATATGGTGGTAGTGGTGGTGGTGGTGGTGGTGGTCGTCGTCGTCGTCGTAGTGCTGCTCCTGCTGGTTTGGCGGAGGTCTGCGCTCTCCGAGTGCTTTTCTAGTTTCGTAATAATACAGTTTATTATGAAGTGTCAAAAGGTTTCGACGCACTTCTGATAATCAGAGGCTCTGGACACCCCACCCTCCCGTCACACACACTCGAACTATATTATATAACGCGATTCTAAGATAAATTTAAAGTAGATACAGTTTTTAAGCCTTTCACCTTTCACCGTGAAGCTTCACACAGATGTGTATACATCTTATTCCTCTCTTGGTACATAAAATAATAAAGGTGTTGCTGTGATATGTTTCACGATTTGTAGAACCTTCATCAGAAGGTAACATACTCTCATTCATATCTCTACGAAGAGATCTTATAACAAATCGTTATTAAAATCACTCACAATCTAAAACTTAGCTGTAATGGCTAACCTAAGATGTATATCGTACGTTTGTCGGCAGTAGGATTAAACAATTGTTAAATATTTATGCGCAACACACTGTGCATTTGAAAACACAAGATTAAGGCTTAAAAAACCACTTAACTATTTAACGAATTTGAATCTACTTTTAGTTTTCTAATACGCACTGTGTATAAGAAATACATAAATATTAATTATTAATAATACAACTATTTTTACAACACATTTCTACTAATTTTCATGCCTGTATTTTTTTCTTCTCATAAGGCGTGGCTGTGTGGTAATAAATTTGCTTCTAAACCAGTAGTTCTCGACTGGGGTCCATGTGACCCCTGTTAAAATTTTTCGGAGTCCACGCAACAAAATAGTAAATTGGGGATCCACAATAGTATTTTAAGGGCCCCTGAAAAAAAAATTTTGATTTAGCTGTATGTATTGGTATATATTACAAGAGACAGTTAGGTTTCTTTCTGTAACGTTTTACATAGTTCAACTTAAGTTAATGTGTGAAAAACAAAATAGGAATTTGGAAAGAAGTTCCTATAAAACTAATTTAAAACAGCAAATGGCTATGGGGTTCCACCAAAATAAAATAGTGATGAAAGGGGTCCATAGATAAAAAGAAAAAATGTTTGAGAACCCTTGATCTAAACCATGTGCTCTTGAATTCAAACCCATTGCGCGGTACCTGGGGCAACTAAAATCACGGGCTGACCAAGGCCTTGTGAGTAAATTTGGTAGACGGAAACTGAAAGAAACCCAGCTTACATACATATATATACGCTTGACAACCGGTGTTGGTTTGTTTACGTCCCAACAACTTAGCGGTTCGGTAAAACCGACTGACAGAATAAGTACCAGGCATGAAAATAAAATAATTCCTGGGGTCTATTTGTTCGATTAAGCCAGTGGTTCTCAATCAGGGTCCATATAAGATTTTGTTGTTAAAATTTATCTGCAATAAATTACTTCTACTTCTACAATACACAAAATGTTTTTAACATTTTTTTAAATACAATTCCTAATAATATTTAATTATAAAAATATAACAGGGTTTTTTTAAACATCGAATGGCCATGAAGGTCCATTCTAAGTAAAATGATAATCAATGAAAAAGTTGAGTCCATGAGCTAAAAATAGTTGAGAAACACTGGACTAAAACCTTCAAGGCGATGCCCCAGCATGTCTGCAGTCGAATGAATCATTATTGATTCAGCATAAATCTCCAACAAGACATTGTGATTTTTCTTTTTAATGTACTATCATTTATCGCCTCTGTGGCAGAATCAGAAGTTGTTATCATTATCATTTATTTCGTCTGTCGCCACGTTCTGAGTTCAAATTCCGCCGAGGTCGACCCTGCCTTTCATCCTTTCGGGATCGATAAATTAAGTACCAGTGAAACGCTGAGTCAATGTAATCGACTTATCACCCCCCCTCCCCGCCAAAAAAAATTGTTGCCCTTGTGACAAAATTTGAAACCATATTATTATTTATTTCGTCTGTCGCTAAGTTCTGAGTTCAAATTCCGCCGAGATTGACTTTGCCTTCCATCCTTTCGGGGTCGAAAAATTAAGCACCAGTGAATCACTGGGGTCGGTGTAATCGACTTACCCCCTCCCCAAAAATTTCAAGGCCTTGTACCTTCAGTAGAGAGGATTGTTATTATTAAAAAGGCGGCGAGCTGGCAGAATCGTTGGCACACCGGGCAAAATGCTCAGCAGCATTTCGTCAGCCTTTACGTTCTGAGTTCAAATTCCGCCTAGGTGACTTTGCCTTTCATCCTTTCGGAGTCGATAAAATAAGTACCAGTGAAACACTGGAGTCGATGTAATCGACTCTTCCTCTCTCCCCAAAATTGCTGTCCTTGTGGCAAAATTTGAAACCATCATTATTATTATTGATATTAAAAAGGCGATGGGCAGGCGAAACGCTTAGAGGCATTTCGTCCACCTTTACGCTCAAATTCTGCTGAGGTCGACTTTGCCTTTCATCCTTTCGGGGTCGATAAATTAAGTACCAGTGAAACACTGGGGTCGATGTGATCGACCAACCCTCTCCTCACAAATTTCGGACCTTGTGCCTATAATAGAAAGGATTATCATTAAGGTTGGCAGAATCGTTAGCTTTCCGGGCGAAATGCTTAACGATATTTCGTCCGTCTACATGTTCTGAGTTCAAATTCCGCCGAGGTTGACTTTGCCTTTCATCCTTTTGGGGTCGATAAAACTGAGTAGGACTATCCCCCTCCTTCAAATTTCAGGCCTTGTGCCTATAGTAAAAAGGATTATTATTATTATTATTATCATTATTATTATTATTATTAAAAAGGCGGCGAGCTGGCAGAATCGCTAGCACGCCGTTATTTTCTGAGTTCAAATTCCGCCAAGGTCGTTTGCTTTTCATCCTTTTGTGGGGTCGATTGAATAAATACCAGTTACGAACTGGGGTCGATGTAATCGACTTAATACCTCCCCACAAATTTGAGGTCTTATGCTTATAGCAGAAAGGATTATTATCATCATCATCATCACCATTATTATTATTATTATTATTATTATTATTAAAAAGGAGGCAGTATCATTATCTTTCCGGGCGAAATGCTTACCGGCGTTTCGTCTGTCTTTATGTTCTGAGTTCAAATTCCACCGAGGTTGACTTTGCTTTTCATCCTTTCGAAATGGATAAATTAAGTACTAGCTGCGTACTGGGTCGATTTAATCTCTAAAAATTCGGGCCTTGTGCCTAGAGTAGAAAAGAATTGTTAGCACGACGGGCGCAATGCTTAGCGGTATTTCATCTGCCGCTACGTTCTGAGATCAAATTCTGCCGAGGTCGACTTTGCCTTTCAACATTTTGGGGTCGATAGATTAAGTACCAGTAAAACACTGGGTCGATGTAATCGACTAGTCCCCTCCCCACAAATTTCAGGCCTTGTGCCTTCAGTAGAAAGGATTATTATTATTCTTTTTAACTCAGGTTTTGTTGAGACTCCAGGTTTCTTGCCTGCGCAGCGGGATTACTGCCTATAATACTATACTATCTGTTCTTTTCAACTAATACTTTCCTGGTTATTCTGGCCGTGCCAAGGAGGCACCTTTTGTAACAGTTCTACTGGGCACTCTATTCCAATTTACTTTATATTCCGCTTCATGCCTTCTTATACTGTCTCCAAGAACCCAACATCTAACAGCGTCGTAGGGTGCTGGACAGACGGTCTCGTTAAACTGCACGGAGTCTGGTTCGGTCCGGACATATATTACCGATTGACGTCGTTCCTTGTCCTGACCGCTGGTTGGCCAAGCTGGTGCGCTTGCTCTTCGACTTTCTGTGGAAGGGTCAGGTACCACCGGTCAGGCGCTCCATCTGCTGTCAACAGCCGCTGAACGGAGGCCTTGGCATGCCGTGGTTGCTAATGCGCAGACATGCGCTCAGGCTACGGTATCTCAAGAGTTTCCTGGACGGTGAACGGGTGTGTTCGCCGTTCGTCAGACACGATTTTCCGCAGCTCATCTCTTTGACAGAGCTGCAATCTTGGATCAAATGTAGACCGAGAAAGGGCGCTAGGCATCTCGAGTGCCGCCAAGTTCTCTCCGCCCTCAGCCAGGCGGGTAATGCGATCGGTAGTAGTTCCACTCTAGTGTTCTATAGAGGGTTAGTGGAGGAAAAGTGCGACGACGTTCTCGAGGAAACTCTAGGCGTCGACGATAATCAGCTAAACAGTCTGTTCGGAAGAACTTTCGGGCCGGGGCCCATGGATAACTTCCAAAGGTTCCTCGCTTGGCAGTGCTACCGAGAGGCGCTGCCTGTCCGAGATAAACTCTACCGGCACGGAAGTGCCGTCAACCGAGCCTGCCGGGGGTGCGCTCAGAGCGACGAAAGCGTTCTGCACGCACTCGTCCAGTGCCCGAGTATTGCTGACCTGTGGGTTTATGTCGAACAGCTACTGTCGCGTGTAGGACGGATCCAGCTATCAGCTGAATCCATAATGAAGATTGCTTCGCCGACCTCCTTTAACCGGGAGGGCAAGGCAATTTTCCTTTGTCTAATGGCTGTAGCGAAAGAGGTGGTATGGTAGACCCGTTTGAAAGACATTCTCCTCTTTGGCCAAGGCTTCATCAACTTTTTCAAGTTCCACTTAAAAAGGAAGATGAGAGTAGAGAGGGAAGTGCTGTCTCGTAGCAAATTTATTGAAAGGTGGGTGACTGTTGGTAAAATGGCCAGTATGAACGGATCAATTCTGAGGTTACACCTGTAAAAGGAAAAGGTAATATAAAAGAAGGGGCTCTCTACCCCCTTTTGACCAGGCTTCCGTGGCTTTTATGGGGTTTTTCACGTGTAACCCTTCAAAGCACCTCCCCCTATTGGGAGTTTTATTTGTTATATTTTTCGCTGTTATTAATGTTTACACGGACCTTTCTTTTTCGCAAAACCCTTTGTACTTTTCGTCCTGTCTTTGTCCTTCCATATTTTTGATTTATATTAGCCCTTGTGACCAATAAAACAGAATTAATTATTATTATTATTATTATTGAGGGAGAAAGCAGTGCATGCCATCAAAGTGACACTGGGGTACAAATATACGAAGCCGAATGTACCCATCATGACTATCCATCTGATAAGGGTACACCAGGCACATGCATCACAACCATAGGTGCGCGACATGGTGATCTCATATCAAGATAAACAGCGCGTGACCTTGCAGGTAAAGCCCTGTTAGAATGATCATCAGATCGAGTAGGCCATCCTGCTCAAATGGTTGTTTAAGAATGTTGAACGAAACACCCATGTTTCCAAAGGTGAATTATTCAAACCCAAAAGAATTCCTCTCAACACATGGCTATGATGCTCCCCCACTACTTCTGTTCGTGATCAGAGATGCACATATCATCAGCCACCAAGGGACATGCTCAATTGGTTAAGTCAAACAACTGACAAGCAGATTTGTGGTACTGAGCTGAATATTTGTTGTAGCCCACCTTTTATACCAAGACAAAACAATGTACATAACAATTCCAGTCCGTTAAAATGAGAAGCCATGAAAGCCACTGTCTGGTATTGCATCCGGACATTTATCATCATCATCATCATCATCGTCATCATCATCATCATCACCACCATTATTATTATTATTATTGTTGTTGTTATTGTTGTTGTTGTTGTTATTATTATTATTATTATTATTATTATTATTATTATTATTATTATTATTCCTCTGTAACACAGTGTAGGTAAAAATGCAACGGATCTTTAGTCATGTCAAGTCAGAACAAGGACTTCAGACAGATAATACTTTCCTTAAGATGTGCGCTGTGCCCAATAAGGCTGCTTTTTGCAAGACATCAATCTTGCATGGGATTTCCAGTTGCCTTAAGAAGTCTTGAAGTTTCAATGGGATTGAGCCCAACGCTCCGATCACCACTGGCATCACTTTTACATTACCATCTCGCATTCCATACAGTCTTGCCATTTCCTCTTTCAATTCGGAGTACTTGGTGATGTTTTTCAACCTCTTTACTCACAACATTCATGTCATTTGGTATGGTTACATCAATGACCTGACTGTATTTGTCTCTCTTATTCAATACGACAGCATCCGGCCGATGGTGTTCCATTACGCGATCCATCTGAAACTCATAGTCCCAGAGTATCGTTACTTTTCCATCCTCCTGCATAATTTACTTTGTACATCCTCATACCAGTTCTCTCTTACTTCATATTGGTATTTACGGTATAAGAGCCAATGAAGATGCACACACACTTTATCGTGGCGACGCTTGTATTTTTTTTGTGCAAAGCTCTCACATCCACATTATTATTATTATTATTATTATTATTATTATTATTATTATTATTATTATTATTATTATTATTACTACTATTATTATTATTATTATTATTATTATTATTATTATTGTCGTTATCATTATTATTATTATTTATTATTATTATTGTTTATTATTCATATTACACTCCATTTAACAAAAGAATTTCGAAGCATGGCTATCATGACAATTAAACTATTATAACCATACCCACCGTTGACATCAAAATTACCACCAACACAAACCTTACAATAACAACAACCCCCACCACCACCACCGCCACTACCACCACAGCTACCACTACCGTCGCCACTGCCACCACCACTACTACCACCACCACCACCGCCATCATCTTATACCCTCCAACAACAACAACAACACTATTCTCATACTACCATTAATACAAACATTAGTACGATTGCTATTATTATCAATTCCCAAACCAGCAGCAACAAGAACAACACCTACATCTATTGTTATCAACAACAACAACAACAACAACAACAACCATTACAACTGTTAAACGAACCCACCACCACCACCGTTTTCGCTACTTCAGCTGGATGTCACAGTCTGTTTCCTGCGAGATAGTTCGGTGACAATTTAACGGAATTTAGGGAATGATAAAAGAAGAGCCCAGTACACTCGAATGAGAGAGCGGCGACAGTGGTGATGGTGGTGGTGGTGGTGGTGGTGGTGGTGGTGGTGGTGGTGGTGGTGGTGGTGGTGGTGGTGGTGGTGGGGTGGTGGTGGTGGTGGTGATGGTGATGTGCGCGCGCGTCCGTCCGTATATTTTTGCACACCTCATTCTTTTCAATTATACATAAAATGTACTAAATCGAGAAATTGTAATTAAAATTACGCTTTATCGTGTTGAGAATAGCAATTTTCTACATCACTAATTCTGGTAGATAAATAAATAAATAAGACAATCCCGAAATTTTAATTAAAATTAACTAAAGATGAGACGCAGTAAAGTAAATGAGTAGGGTTTCATCTTTAGCATTACTGAGACAACTGTAGGCCTGTTTCTGCCTTATTGAACCTTTTCAACGAAGTATAGTCTACCCTAGTGATTTTCAATGTTTTTGACTTCATAGTTTTTGATTGGAGATTATATATCTCTTTTACTCTTTTACTTGCTTCAGTCATTTGACTGCGGCCATGCTGGAGTACCGCCTTTTAGTCGAGCAAATCGACCCCGGGACTTATTCTTTGTAAGCCTAGCACTTATTCTATCGGTCTCTTTTTCCGAACTGTTAAGTTACGGGGACGTAAACGCACAACCATCGGTTGTCAAGCGATGTTGGGGGGGGGGGGGGGGCAAACACAGACACACAAACATATACACACACACATACATATATATATACATATATACGATAGGCCTCTTTCAGTTTCCGTCTACCAAATCCACTCACATGGCTTTGGTCGGCCCGAGGCTATAGTAGAAGGCACTTGCCCAAGGTGCCACGCAGTGGGAATGAACCCGTGACCATGTGGTTGGTATGAAAAACTGTTTTAAAATTAAAAGTTTAGACATATCTTTTATCTTTTATTTGTTTCAGTCAATGGACTGCGGCCATGTTGGGGCACTACCTTGAAGGGCTTTAGTCGAACAAATCGACCCCAGGACTAATTATTTTTAAAGTCTGGTACTTATCGTATCGGTCTCTTTTGCAGAGCCATAAAGTTAAGAAGACGTAAACAAAGCCAACACCAGCTGCGAAGCGGGGTGGGGTGGGGGAAGGCAAAAACACAGACAAACACACGCATACATACGTACATTCGTACATACATACATACATACATACATACATAAATACATACATATATACATACATACATATATATATACACGCACACGTACATACATGCGTACATACATACAAACGTGCATGCATACGTACATACATGCGTACATACATACCTACATACATACATACATACATATATACATACATACATGCGTACATACATACCTACATACATATGATGGGCTTCTTTCTGTTTCCGTCTGCCAACTCCACTCAGTAAGCTCAGTAGGTTCGGAGTTATAGTAGAAGACACTTTTCGAAGGTGCCACGTAGTGGGAGTGAACCCCAAACTGCGTGATTGTGACACAAATTTCTAACCACAGTGTCATACCTAATTAAATATCTCATACTTTGTTTTATTAACCATACTTGTATGTAACAAAATTATGAATAGCACATTTTTTACTGTTCAAGAATTTATTTTCCTCTTATTTTATTCAATTTTTAATCAATTTTAATTACTTTAAATATACTAATAACGCAAGTTTAAATTCTGATGTCCACTTTGTAAGGTGGCTGATAAAGAATCTTCGACGTCGAGAATAGACTCATTTGAGCTAGCACTTTGGGGAAGTAATTTCCACCACGTGAAATCACAACCTACCGGCAAATGCACGACCCATTTACATTAAGTATGTGTGGTCGATAATGTTTATTACACCAGCGCTGCTTCTACTTCATATTTGAATTTATTCTTACGTATGCATTTTAAGGGCATACTAGCATATAGTTTTTTTAAAAAACTATGTGCATATAAGTCGTGGATAGGTGGTACGATTCCCCTCCGATTCGGTTTGTGTACGTGATGTTGATAAGCCACAAAAATGGCAAAACACTGATGTCCATCGCTCCTGAATAGAATTTGGGGTGAGTTGTCTCGCCTGTCTATGACTTTCAGGTGTTTCAACACTTGGTGCTTTGAGGGAGTCGTCTCCACCTCGACATATCGCAGCATTCCGGCAAACATACTTGGTTTATACGTTAAGTATGTGTGATCGATATCTTCTACACTACACACACACTGATTTAATTAAAGAGGAACCATTAAGGATCAAGGCTTATCAAAGTGAAGCACGTCACAATTATTGGCGAGATAGAATGACGCAAATCAGACAGTTAAATTGTTGTGTCGACGCCCCCAAGCGAAGAAGTAGGATCACCCAAGACATATAAATAGAGGTAGTCTGGCCGTGGCAGGGGTGTTGAATATCTGTTGAGTAGCAGTAGAGTAGCGATTGAGTAGAGATCATCCGAAGGCGCTAGATAGCAGTAGCTTGAGACATAACATAAATAATCCATCATCATTTCACAGAATGCATTGATGAAAGGAAGTCCACTGTTGTTTGGTAATCCTCAAGTCCAATAGTATTCAAAAGTGTCTAAAGATGAATGGAACTTGAAGCGTGGCGTAAAAAACCCCATAAAAACATGAATTGTTTATCTGATACTGATACAGTTATTTCATTAAGAGATTTTATCAAGACGTAAGCATAGTTGATTAATCAAGTTATCTCTGCTCGAATTAACTTATTTCTTATTTGGAAAATAAGTCCCTTTTGGAAATATTTTGAAAAATAAAGAAAGATGTGAAAACTCACTGATACTACACAAAACGAGATTTTCGAAGAAACCCAAGTAATGCTAAAGTTAGTTTTTGTGTGGTACGTTCGATGTTTGGATTTAGTGTCTACATATCGATCAAAAGGAAGATTATGATTAAGTTTAGGATTGACAATCTGTCTGTGAATTAAACCTTAATTCCATTAAGAAAATACGAATATAAAATGCAAGCCGGCGTTTGTTTTCATGCGTGTGTTCAAGTATGTATTGGAGCATATACCTTTCTACAGCTTAAATTTCTGTTTGAGGCGCTATTTGCAAAAATAAAACAACCCCTCCCACCACTAATTTGTAGGTTTTGTACGAAGGGTTCTTTTCGTCATTAAATTAAAGAACATATACAGGATTTTTGTTTTATTTATCTATTTGTTTATTTATTTATTTTGGTTGAAGACAATTTCACTACCTCGGTAGAGGTGTTTAACTACGTCATTTGAAAACATGCTTACGCCAGGGACATAAAGATTAAGCTTAAGATGCCAGGGACATACAGTTTAAGGAGATTAGGCTTAAGATGATTGTTTTCATGTTGGGGCTACAACTACAGTTGCTATTAGCAGAGCATTCTACGTTTTGTAGATGCAACAAACGATCATACCAAATTGCACGGGCAGAAATGCAGAATCTTATCTATTAGATTAGGTACTCAACATCAAGTTAGGATCGACATTCAGAGACATTGACAAAAGAATTAACATGACACCAGCAAACCACATCTAGAGACTACAGCAACATTACCTACAACATCGAAAAGCGGGTACTCGAAAGATCGAAATACTATGCGGCCAGATCGAAGGGGTGCAGCATTCGTAAGGCAGAAAGCACACATATTCTGTTTGAGTGGAGGAACCACAACTATTTAAATTTCATAACAGAGACACTCACCAGATACTTTCATAAAGACAAGTTTATCCTCTCCAATTGGAAAATATCGTTTACACCGGGTTAACAACATCACAAATTACAATATCAGCTGAACGAACGTTCATTTCTTTAATGCTCAACTAAAAAACTTCCACCATTTACATTCAAATACACACCCAAAATCAACATAATGTATACATCAGAACCTTTACCTTAACATACTACCACCACCACCATTACCACCACCACCTCTAGATCAGTTACCATTCTACTGAAACATTGAAACCACCCATCTCAATAATCGCTGACAATGCAAGGAGCACAACTTACATTTTTAAATATCAATGACTTACTACACCTTCCAGTGAAGGCGCATGGCTTAGTGGTTTGAGAAACGGGCTCACGATCATGAGGTAGGGAGTTCGATTCTCAGACCGGGCCGTGTGTTGTGTTCTTGAGCAAAAAAATTCATTTCACGTTGCTCCAGTTCATTCAGCTGTATCGGCATCTGCCTTTCCCTTGGGCAAGATCGGTGTCATGGAGAGGGGAGGCTGGTATGCATGGGCAACTGCTTGTCTATCATAAGCAGCCATGCCCGGACTTGTGCCCTGGAGGATAACTATTTTTAGGTCATTCATGACCGAAGGGGGCGGGGTCTTCACCATTTACTACTCCTTCCTAACATTCACTCACAAGTAGAGTTTTCCTCGCAAGAATCCAGTCCACTTCTGATAGCTACCCTAAAGTTTAACTGAAGCTAACGTGAAGCTTGAAGGAAAATATGGGGGCAGCTTCGACTAAGCTTAAGAAGTTATCTTTCCCTATACATGAAGCTTACGTTTGTCTCCTAGATTCCTAACTCTTGAAAGCATTAATGTGTTACTTTTACTTGTTTTAGCTAAAGGATGTGGCTATCTATCAGAAAACAGTGTGTGTGTGTGTGTGTGTGTGTGTGTGTGTGTGTGTGTGTGTGTGCGTGTGTGTGTGTGTGTGCACGCGCGTGTGTGAGTGTGTGTAAACATTAGCCGTCGTGTACAAGCGAGAATGATCTGGTTTTACCACACTTTTGCTATTTTAGGCTCGCGAGGAGATATAGATATCCTCTCAGCCCTCTCACCCGTCGCCAAGTGGGACACCGAGGATGTGGCAGCTGGAGGAAAGATTCAATAATTCCAGCAGTCAGGTGGTACTCATTTTCAGCCGAGTTGAGTGAAATACCGTGAAATAAGGTGCCCTGAAAGCCACGATGCACCGCCCTGTCCAAGAACGGAACGCATGACCTTATGATCGTGAGCCCATCACCCTAGCCACTAAACCACGCACGTTTGACACACCCACTTATCTACATGCATGCATGTGCGCATGAGCGTGTGAGTATGTGGCCGAATGGCTAAGAAAATTACGTCATAACCACGCGTTTCCTTGTTCATCCTCATTCCATAGAATCTTGGGCAAATCATCTGCTACAGCCTCGAGTCCACCCATATATTGAGTGAAATGGGGTAGACGGAAACTGTAGAGAAGCACTTCGGGTGGATTGTACCAGAAACGCTGGTTTTGTCTGAAAATTTCGTTGAGGTACATGTGTTTGTAGAATGCTTAGCTACTTACAGATTAATTCAATGGACAAGAAATCCATTTGCTCTAACAACTGCTGATAACTCGTTGCTGAAACCAATGGCCATCTATCCATCCCTGTATGTATTTGTGTGTGTGTGTGTGTGTGTGTGTGTGTGTGTGTGTGTGTGTGTGTGTTGGACACATGTGTACTTAATGTAGCAGCAAGGGATCAGTTTTCGCAAATAACAGATATAGTTCTTTCCACACGTATATTGATCTTCAACTCTTAATTTTCTTTCTCATTTCCATGTATTTCCGATTCTCACTGACCCAAATATATCCACCAAAAGCGCTAATGTAGCCCACATCCGCACACAAAAATGAAAATAATTAATGGTTACTTCTCTCAAAGCTATTACAAGTCATTATTCCACCTACAGTTTTCCTGCAAACTATTTACAACATCCACACCAGCAACAACAAATAAATATTTGTGCAAAGGAGTGGGGGCCTTGAACTATGATACGAACTTTAATTATACGTTTTATAACTGTGAAGACGTCTATGAATTAAATAATGATGCATTAAACATTGTTTTTGGCAAATTTGAAATGTAAGGTATATCGCTTTAATAAGCATAGTTTTAGACTCGTTATGCAAACTAAACAAACCGGTTACACAGTCCACGTTTTCTTGCCGTTTACAAAAACAAAAAAAGAAAAAAAAAGAAAAAGAAAAAAAAGATAGAAAAAAAGGAGAAGCTAGATCGCTAACGTTAAACACTGACTCACCCATTCAATATAAACTAGAGTCATTTTTACCATTCTTTCTATATCAGATTCGTGACTCCTGGGAAAATAAACATACTTTCACACATATCCACCCCAACACTCGGGACCAGGTTTTTATCCATACGCGTACATGAATAAACTCATATCCTCATACACGCAAAGCACTATAAACATACAATCCATCCACACACACACACGTGTCAATCTATGTATTGATCCACACACACATATACAGATGCAAAACCATCATAGCAATTATCTTGTTCAACTGACCATCCGTCACTTTCAACTTTAGGTCATTAAGATCAGTAACGTTCAACTTCATTCTGGGGAAATTTATCCTTTTCTCTGTGATAAGGCAATGCAAACTTTTCTCCTTATATAATTCTACTCCTAATTGTAAATAACCACTTTAGCACCGTTTTCTTAAAATAAAGCCTTCTATTTCTGTCCGAGAAACTTACCAAAAGAAAATGATCTCTACTTAGATTAACTATGTCATCGGGACACGCGTGGCTTAGTGGTTAGGGTATTTGGCTTAGGGTCGTAAGGTCGAGAGTTCGATTCCTGGTGGCGCGTTGTGGCTGAAGCGTACCCGTTGTGCTTGCTTAGATTGTCTCAGGGCTAAGCATAAAAGCCCCGAAGGGACACAGCAGGCAGCCACAACGCGTGCGCAAAACACAACAGCCCTTGAACAAAACGGAAGTCGTGAAAGGCATATAAGGAGCCCAACTGACAAGATTCTTTCTCTTTTTCCCTTTGGGCAGTCAACTCGCCAACTGCCCACAGTTAGGACTGCTAGCTCTCCTTCTTAATTTCAGCGTCCTACACGTGGTGTCGCGATGCCTCTCTCTCAGTAGGTACCACCAAACAATGAATACACACATTTAATCACTAGTACCAGAATGCCATAACATCACTCCAACATTACCCCAGCCTTTATACATCTTGCCACGAATCTCTACCAAAATAAAAATTGTCATAGTTATATTTAGAGTGTTTATTCTTCATTTACACGCAGCCCGCATCTCATCATCACATTACCAACCAGACACTGAATACACACATATACTCACTAAAGTGGTGAACCCGACGTTGGAGAAAAGATTTCACAAGCTGATTAACGATGAACAGTTGGGAGACCGATCCCCATCGTAGCTATTACCTAGAATGCTTCAGCTTGCAGAAGACAATTCATTACAGAGTGGTTTTCTCAAACAACTGTTTTTTTCTCGCCTGCCTACTAACGTCCAAGCCATCCTCGTACCCATGTGCGATATCAGTACCGTTGAACAATTGGCGTCATCAGCCGATAAAATAATGGAGATAGCCATTCTGACGATACCTGTTCCTTCTCCTTCTATTACCGTAGCGGCCATAGCATCCTAGTTCCAGCATTTTCGACGCACCACGGTAAAAAACAATTGAAGACCTGGTAGCGTGAGTTCGCTACCTCCGTTTAGAAAGGAATACGGTCCCACGTGCAAGACACCAATCTTGCTCAAGATCTCTATCCAGACATTGGCAATCAGGGATCTGTATGTTGGTACTATATCAATTTCGGCGCCAAGGCAAGGAAATGCACACCACCTTGTTCATATAGTATCCAGGGAAACGTCAGAACGGAGCAGTAAGCACGGCTACTGTTTCTGGTATCACCCCCACCAAGTCGTGCAAGTTTTATTAAAGACGAAATTTTCCAGAAAAAGCTTCTTGGTTGACTCAAGAGCCACCTGTAGTGTCTGGCCAGCTAAATATATGTAGTGAAACTACCTCCCGCCATTAGATACAAACTACTATCGCCATTACATACAATCTTCTCATTTAAATATAAATAAATGCGAGCGTAGTAGAGAACCCATTCCTTGTCATCACGTGACTGATTATTATTCGAATCGGCAACTTCTTCGAACCTTTCCCGCCAGAACGCAAACTGACCAATCACGGCCCCTAATAAGGTCACGTGATAGAGTAAAATTCTGAAGCCATCGGGAGCCCATAGTTTGTTATAAATAGCTTTAACTCGGCGGCCAAATTTGTCTCGGTCCAGTTTCTCTTTGAGAACTGTTCCGTGTACCACACGACAGCAGCAGCAATTCCAGCGACCACTTCAACAGCTTCGTCCAGCCAACGATGACCACCGCCGTCGCCACATCAACAACAAGAGTCTACGACTACTATCCAGCATCATCGTCATGACCAACACGATTCTACGATTACTACTACCGAGCATCAATCTCCACCAGCGTCAACACGACTTACTATGTACACTACACCAAACTACCGCGGCACATCTCTCTCTTCGATTCTGTTAGGTGACTCAGCTTCACCACGGTAAATAAACAGACAAGAGTTCTTAAACAGACAAGAAATTCTCAGCCAGCGACGAACATCTGTATAACAAGAATCACGGCCCGGCATCGATGCCACGACATCACAACTAGTGATCAGCTCTGCCAAACTCAGCCAACTCACTTCACATACAGATTCATATTATTGTGTACCCAAGAACTGGTATAATTGTTCACGTGTTATTGACTCTCTTTCTATCTGCTGTAAACACTCATACACACATGTATCACTCACATACACACTTTTCTTTGTGTGACGGCCTGTCTTTGATAATGTCCTTATATGTCGCATTCACACTCTAACACAGACATACATCTTTAACGCCATAATAAATATCTCTGTTATTCATCTAATACGGTTGTGGTCTTTCATTACTGGTCATCTATGTTATCGTCGTATAACATATCATATATATCATCCATTGATATATATATTTGTGTGTTCGACCGTGTGACGCGTTTAAATAAAAGGAGTCCTCTGTTTCTTCCATTCGTCACCATATCTCCTTTTTGAGTTCGCACGGTCGTCCCTTACATATACATATAGAAAACCGTTTCCTTCAGCCCAGCCACTACCTTGCAAGCTGTCAACCATTCACCTATCACAACATATAGCGAAATTTCTGTCACCTTAAATATACGACTCAGACGATGCTTCCAGTGGGTTTTTCTAGTCGCCGATCAGCCGTACCCGATCCTTAGAGCAGATTTCCTCTCTCATTTTTCCTTGCTGGTCGATCTGAAGAACAGACAACTGATCGACAGTAAGACGTAACTCAGTGTACGTGGCGCTGACTTTTTTTTTCCAGACAGTCCGATTTTCTTTGCCATCACTGCTTCCAACAAATATCACGCATTGTTGCAGTCCCGGAGTTAACGAAACCCATGTCCTATGGAAAGGATAATTTACACTCCGTAGAACACCACATTTCGACCACGGGCCCTCCTGTCTTTTCGCACCCGATACATTTGTCAGCAGAGAACTTAAGGCCGCAAAAGCGGAAATCGAGCACATGTTACAGATCGGAATTGTACGTCTTTCTTTCAGTAGCTGGGCTTCTCCATTATTCATGGTCTCGAAGAAGTCATCTGCAGACTGGGGACCCTGCGTAGACTATAGACGCCTTAATGCCATCGCAGTACCAGACCAGTATCCCATTTCAAACTTTCAGGATTTCACAGCTTCGCTACACAGCAGTACCACTTCTTCGAAGCTAGATGTTGTCCGTGAATATCACCAAATACCCATCCACCCAACCGACATTCCAAAATTTGTCGTAACCACTCCCTTTGGAGAGATTTCGAGTAATTGACAATGCCATTCGGATTACGTAATGCAGAGAGCTATTTCTAGCGCTTCATAGACGAAGTCAACCGTGATCTCCATTTCGTGTATGCGTACATCGACGGTCTCATTGCTAGTTCGTCTGAAGCGGAACATGAAAGTCATCTTTGCTATTTGCTCGTTTGTCACTGCATAATATCCGGATTAACGTTACGAAATGTGTTTTCAGAGCTTCCTCCTTTACCTTCCTGAGACACACTATCGACAAAACGGAATGAGGATGCAGTCGAAAAGATTCCTGTACCTACTTCACTGCGTCAATTCCGTCATTTTCTAGTCGTCATAATTTTTTACCGACGGTTTATTCCTAACTGTTCACAAATATTGACACCTCTTACAAATATGTTGCGGAATAGAAGGAAAGCAAATGAACCCGTCTTATTCACTCCCACCTAGACCAAAGACTCTCAGGATATCAAACAGAGTTTATCACACGTCTCTATGCTGACCTATCCGGCTCCTGACGCAAAGCACTCGCTATCTGTAGACGCTTCGGACCTTGGTGTTAGTTCTGTGTTACACCAACAATGTGGTTCCGAATAGAAACCTCTTGCGTTCTTTTCAAAACGGTTCAAACCATCCCAGACTCGTTACAATACTTTCAGTCATAAACTGCTCGCCATCTACCTCGCAGTCAAACATTTTCGGCACATGTTGTATGGCAGGAATTTTACGATCTACACTGATCACAAGCCGCTATCCTTTGCTTTGAAATGCAAGCCCGACAAATTCTCAGCCCGAGATATACGTTACCTGGATTTGATTTCTCAATTTACCAGAGATATCCAGCACATCCCTGGGAAAAAAAAGAATATAGCTGCTGATGCTTTATCTCGTTTGTCTATCAACTCCTTATTTTCATCTGCTGAGATCAATTTGGATGCCAATGGCTAAAAATCAATCACGAATAGAAGACATAAATAACAAACCAGAGTTCTCTCCCTTTAACCTTCAACACCTTCCAGCTTTGCGATTCTTTGTGACATCTCCACCAATTGCCCTCGTCCATTTGTGTCCGAAAATCACAGACGCCGAGTGTTTTCGGCGCAACATAACATCTCACAACTTGGCGTTGCTGCCATTTTGCAGCTAATTGCAACTCGTTTCGTCTGGCCCAACATGAGGAGACACCACCGAATGAATCAGGAACTGCTTGCCTTGCCAGAAAGCGAAGGTTCTCAGGCACATCTGAAATATACCAGGAGATGGTTCTCAGGCACATCAAAGTACCCTGTTTTTATTATCGTACTGTTACATATTACATTTCCTTTGGTTTATTATTTTATACCTTAAAGGCTTCTGGTATGTTTTGCACTGTAGTTACACATTTTCTTTCGTCTCTCGTCATTGCCATAACTTCAAGATTGCCAAGGGAATCAGTAGCGTACCGTCGTGCCTGCTTGGATTGTCTCAGGGCTAAACATAAAAACCCAGAAGGGACACAGCATGCAACCACGACACATGCGCAAAACACAAGTCGTGAAAGGCATATAAAGAGCCCGACTGACAGGACACTTCCTCTTTTTCACAGCTAGGAGTGCTAGCTCTCCTTAATGTCAGCGCCCTGCACATGATGTCGCGATGCCTCTCTCACAGTAGGTACCATCAAACAATGAATACACACATTTAATCACTAGTACCAGAATGCCATAACATTACTCCAGCCTTTGTACATCATGTCACGATTCTCCACCAAAATAAAAATTGTTATCATTATGTTTAGTGAGTGTTTAGTCTTCATTTACACAGCCCACATCTGATCATCACATTACTAACCAATGAATAGACATATATACTCACTAAATGTCCTTGAGCGAGACACCATTTCACGTTGCTCCAATCCACTCAACTGGCAAGTATGAGTAATACCTGTATTTCAAAGAACCTGCAACTATTTATTTTTGAAGGGTAACAAGTACTCGCAAGAAGCAATAAGAATAATTTTTTAAACTTGTGTGTGAATGCTAAACAAATGGTGCAGATAGACATGAAGAAATTCGCATGACTTGCAATACATTTCATTTGGGTGCCTTATATGCTTCAGAATGAAAACATAAATGAAATGAGTTGCAAGGCGTTGGTAGTGTACACTGTAATAGTTGCAGATCAGAAAGGGTGATGCTGCTACTAGGACCGTCAATGCTACAACTCCTTTAGCTATTTGAAAAAGGCGCGGATACTGCTGTGGGGAAGTTGCTACATGTATCTTTCCACAACCAGGTCTAATTGGACGAAGTGGCTATGCCACCATGACAAAATAGTTCTTTTCTGTCACCTACAAACCTGTCTTGTCACATTCTATCTCTCCCTGGAAACAATGTTAAGGATATGCATATATGTGGAGTATCCAGCCACTTGCACGTTAATTTCATTAGCAGGCTGTTCCGTTGATCGAATCAACTGGAACTTATGTCGTCGTAACCGACAGAGTGCCAGTTTATTTTCTAAATTCATCAAGTCAAACTTGAACTCCCACTTAAAATTTATTTGAGGATAAATTCTACCCTACTACTAGCATTGACACCTCTTGACAGTAAATGTTTGGATACTATTTCTCAAATTCTTTTAGAAATACAATGTTATACATCATATTACATTGTCATATTCAAACGTGAATATGCAAATCGCCGTTGTGTTTCGTATTCAGGACTGCATATTAAATGGTCTTCGTTCTAATTCTCGCTGTTTACCGGCCATGTCAAGTCTAAATATTCTACCCGTTTTATGTTCAAAATAGCTAGATCTGGTCTCTCATACCGACGCTACAGTCATTCTAAAAATAAACAATCATATCAAAATTTCAGTTACGAGATAACTCGATTAACTCAAAACAGATTGAATAATTGAGCATTACATTTGACAGAATAAGCTGAATGCTGCAGAGTTGAAATAACTATCTTCCAAATTATGGCTCCCACACACACACATACGTGTGTAAATTCAAACGCGTTTGAACCCAGACATTTAGATAACCTAATGCAACCTGTTTGTCTCAACAGATTCAATTGATCGAAGTAAAATCTAAGGGAGATAATTCTAAGTTAATTTTCAATGATGTATGAATTACTCCCCTTGGAAAATTGATGCCTTTTAAAAAGTTTTCAAATTTTGGCACAAGGCCAGCAATATCGGGTGAGTTGGGTAAGTCAATTACATCGACCCCGACGAAATGAAAGGGAAAGTCAACCACAGCGGAATTTGAACTCAGAACGTGAAGACGAACAAAATGTCGCGAATTATTTTGCCAGCTAGCCTGACCGCCTAAGGATTTCCAGAATATTCACGAAAGATTTACATTGTGTATTTTGCGGCATGGTAGGGGTCGCATCATGGAAGACGTACCCTTTTTTTTTTTTTTTTTTTGCTTACGAAAACTCCGTCCATAACGAATAGGCAAACCAGCAGTGTTCATGCTCGTCGTTGGGTAAACCACCGGGTATTACCGTAGTACACAATACAACACAGTGAAGTCGTAGCAAAGTTTAAAAGACTATTTTATTATTTATTGAGTAATCGTATTTATATCAACATTATTAGTTAGAATGTTTATGGCATATTTGCTAAATAATGGAAGTCTTTGTAACGAACTAACTTCCGTGAACCCTAAAAAAAAATTTAAAAAAAACCCATTGCAGCAACTTTTCAACTAACATCGTGGAAGATGCATATTTTCAAGTTTCTATTTTATTTATTTATTTTATCATTATTACAAACAAGTATGTCGTCTATGCTGCAAAATATGGAGTGGGGCATTCCAGTGAAATTCTATAAGGGTCCGTCGTGAAGGTTCTTAGATTTTCTTCAAATTTATACCGTTTGTTAGTATTCATAAGAGGTATGATTCTTGAAAATTTCAGCACCATTTTAATTGTTTCGAAATATTGAACTTCTTTTATTTTTAGGAGCCCATCATTCCAAATAGGTTCGACACCATATCTTGGAAAGCATGTTTCTTTAATCCTCACCATCTCAAATCCCTTAGACACTAACGATCAATTCTTTTTTTAATTCGACCAATGTAGGAAAAATGCCAACCTAGAATTGCAAAAATCTATGTCTTGGGAACTATTTAAAAAAATTTCAAGTTTTGACAGCTATTACTTAATAACAACAGCTGGTGAGCATCCCCACCTTCACTAATCTTACAGTAAAGTCTGAAATCATAAAAGGACATATGAATTCACTTATTCAAAAGCATGTTTTCTTGTGCAAAAGGTCGGGTGAAAAACAGGACGAAGTGAAAAAGCTGGAAAACTTTTTTTTTTCTTTCAAATTTTGAACCAGAATAACTTAGCAAGTACAGAAATGTAGAAATATGGCATATAAAACTACGCCAAATAACAATTGTCATCTCTTGAAAATGACTCAAAATGGAAATTCCCATTTTGGTGGGTAGCTCAGAGCCGCAGAAATGAATGTGCAACAATCAGGAAAACTTGCAAACCAGTAAATCTTTGGATATTGACCTCTTGACTACACAACGTGATTGGCAAATGGAGCCTCATAATTTTATAATAGATTCATGGGTGTCAAAAAAGAACTTTATTAATCCCATATTGATAGGGACAATCAGAAAAATTAATAAAACTATCAGAAGTCAGAAATAACATGAAACAGAAAACAAAAAGGAACCAAAAGCTATGACCCATACACTGATATAAAGCAAAAATCAACTTAAGCAAGAATTGGACTATGAAGACAGAAGTACTCAACTAAATTCTATGACATAGCAACCATTTCTCTGTTATCCACTTCCATAGATCATGTAGTTGGTTCTAACATTGGCATAACACTTGAAATTTGAGGGAGAGAAATGGTTAATTGCTGCTTTTTTTCTTTTGGAAGGATGAAAGGCAACACTGACATTAGCAGGATTTGGGCTCAAAATGTAAAGAGCATAAACAAATAATGCAAGCTACTTTTCCTATACTCTAATTATTCTGCCAGCTTGAAATAGTAATGTGGTGGAATGGTTGACATGAAGGGGTTAAGACTATGTTTCAAATTCAAAACTCCTTGTAATTCATTAATCAAGAAGCAGTTGTGAAGTTAGAGAATGAGTGATTAGAGAGGTTGTGGAGTTAGCAAATGAGTGATCAACAAAATCGTTCCCCAGTCTGACTGATCGTTATCACTGCATCATTACTGACTTGTTGCATTGGCAAGTGAAAGCTATAGTTGATAATGTTGTCCTTGATAAACAATGCCCAAAATGGTCATGGTAGGAACCCCTTTGATCAAAGGTCTGCATAGTAAGAGCTGATCTGGAGTTAAACAATTAAAAGTATAGATTAGCCTAAATCCGAAGGTCAATTTTTCTACATTAATCTATATTAGTTGCTATTTAATAGTCAAGTCATTAAAGGAGAGGAGAATCTAGTCTTTGCTTTTCAGTGTGGCAAATTCCTATGCTGGTAGACTAAAAGGCACAAATGGCAGCTACTTGTGTAAGAATGACCAATAAAAATGCAATACATACTCTTTTACTTGTTTCAGTTATTTGACTGTGGCCATGCTGGAGCACCGCCTTTAGTCGAGCAAATCGACCCCAGGACTTATTCTTTGGAAGCCTAGTACTTATTCTATCGGTCTCTTTTGCCGAACCGCTAGGTTACGCGGACGTAAACACACCAGTATCGGTTGTCAAGCGATGTTGGGGTGACAAACACAAACATATACACACATACATATATATATATATATATATATACACATACATATATACGATGGGCTTCTTTCAGTTTCTTATTTCTTTACTGCCCACAAGGGACTACACACAGAAGGGACAAACAAAGACAGACAAACGGATTAAGTCGATTATATCGATCCCAGTGCGTAAATGGTACTTATTTAATCGACTCCGAAAGGATGAAAGGCAAAGTCGACCTCGGCGGAATTTGAACTCAGAACGTAACGGCAGACGAAATACCGCAAAGCATTTCGCCCGGTGTGCTAAGGTTTCTGCCAGCTCGCCGCTTCTTTCAGTTTCTGTCTACCAAATCGACTCACAAGGCTTTGGTCGGCCCGAGGCTATAGTAGAAGACACTTGCCCAAGGTGCCACGCAGTGGGACTGAACCCGGAACCATGTGGTTGGTAAGCAAGCTACTTACCACACAACCACTCTTACGCCTACATGTATATTTGTATAGCAGAGAAATAGAAGGCATTGAGGAAAAAAAATTAGAAGGTGTTATATGTAGTGTTGCTTGTAGGTCTGTTCAATGTAGACTGATTTAGGGCCAAACACCAGCACAGCTTCCTCACAAACTAATTTACTCTAACTGCATGAACATGTAAACACAGATATGGAAGCTAATAAAGGAACTTCTATGTGGGTTTCTCAGTTATACTAGCACTGGCAAACAAATCTCCCTAAAAGCCTAACCTACTGTCTTGAAATAAGACATTAAACAATATAATCCAGATAAGCAAAAAGATACAAGGGGGTCATAGCTGAAAAGCTTTGATTATAGGTTTGCTCGATCAGAGCTAAATAACAGCCAATACACATGCATGCAACCCCAAGCATCTACAAGTATAAAAATAAATAAGACCAACACACACTCCTGGTATATTTCAGATGAGTAACCAAATTCATAGACATTTCCATACTCAGTACACTGTTATCTATTTCATGAAAGAAAGTTTCAGCAACTAGTTTTACAACAGACATAATATAGATTTCAAACACAGTGCTTTCTTTGCTACAAACTTTACAAAGCTATACAATTGCATTGTTTAATGTTTTAAGAAATATACATTCATAGATATTATCATCATCATCATTTAGCATCTCTTTTCCATGCTGGCATGAGTTAGACAGACTGGAACTGGTAAGATGGAGAACTGCAACAGGCTCCAGTCTGTTTTGGCTTGGTTTCCACGGCTGGATACCCTTCCTGATGCCCACCACTCCACAGACTGCCTTTTACATGCCACTGGCATGGGTGCCTAGCCTCCTCCTGACCATAAGCCCAACATAAACACGTTCAGTTAAAACCACCATATTCCTTTCCCTCAGACAGAGAAAAGGACAAAATAATGACTGTAGAAGCAAAAACTCTGAATTAATCTACTGTAAATTCCCTCATATCGAATACTTTCAAGTAATCAGCACCCAGAAAAAAAAAAAAAAAAAAAGATATGTTAATTAGGATCAAGAGAATTTATGCTAGTTTGTGTTAACTAATTTATTGTCATTAAAAGGAAGAATGTTTCTACTGTAGCTAAAATGGATCATTGTTTCTCAAAGTACAGTGCATGCCATTTTTCTGAATTTACAGAACTTGAATTTTATCAGGTCAATAAATATTTCTTAATTCAGAACATTAATGATGATACTGCTGTATGTAGAGAAAGTTTTAATGAGTTTTGTCAGATGTTAGGGTAATTTAACAAGGAAATTGCAGCAAAGCTGTGTGATAATAGTGTCAGAGGTAGCATGCAGACCATCATATAACTTGACGTGCATATTGCGTTTTTATTCTTCTCTTCTGTGTTATGAATCCAGTGTGCACATAAACATTGCATGTTTATACTTCTGTTTCCAGTCCTTACTCAAAACTGTTTACAGATCACAATCATCTCAGAAACTTGTGTCTGTGAGGAGTGCTTTGCTGGTTGTGAAAAAAGTGATGAACAGATATCCAGAAGACTCAGTTATCTGGCAAACTTCTAGTGTTATATAGGAAGGAGTTTATACGTGCCCACCAAATCAACATGACTTACAAATATAAGGCTAGGTCTTAGATTAATAGGGAGTTATGGTTTAAGAAAGGACAATTAAAATTGTGGTGTGTCCTCATGCTGAATACTGTATTTGACAGCTCCTTCCATAAGCATGTATATAAATATATATATACATACAGTATATGAAGACAAAAGAGAAAAATCAGCTACAATCTTGATTCATTTTGCCAGTTTTATTCAAGAAAAAAATTTTTTAAAAAAAATCATTCAATATTAAGACCGGACAATTATAGAAATCACTGAAACAATTCAACATTAATAATTACAATAATTACATTGATGATAATAATTACAATAATTATAATAATATTAAAAATAATTATTATAATAAAGATAACATCTTACATGAACACAAAATCTTCAGGCAAGTAGAGATGGCCTGCCAGAGAAGGAGACAACTCTTACCTGGCCCACAGCTCCGGAGCCAGCAATACTGTCTCAATTGGTCATTGCATCTTCCCAATAATAATAATAAATCTTAGAAAACAAAAATATCTTAAACGTATGAATAATAATTTAATTACAAAAAATAAAAATAATAAATAGAGATAAATGATATTCACAGGAAATGTCTCAAAACAGTAATTTTTCAATTGGATTTACTTGATATTGAAATGCCAAACCACTTTTGTTTTTGTTTGTTTGTGTGTGTGTGTGCATGCATTTAGGTGTATAAATGAGAGAAAAAGTACTCAATACATTATGTAGAATCTATTTCTTTATCTGAAATCAATATTTTTGCCATATTCCCGATGGTGAGCTTGAGAAACATGATAGTAATGAGAAATTTGGAGCAGCAACAGTACAAATCTCAAGTTTCAAATAAGTACACACACAAGTGCGTGTGTGTGCACTAATGCATACACACATACACACGACCAAAAACGCATAGCGTGAGTCAGGGAGAACAAAAGGTGGGGGGGAGAAAAATTTATACATAAAAAAAATTTTTAATTTAATAAAAATATAGGAATTAAAAAGGAGGTATGGAGGTGGGGATTACAGTGGTTAAGATGGGAGTTTGTCTGAAGTTAAAAAAAAAACTACATTGTATTTATTCAAAATTACTTTGATTTCTTTTTGTTGTTTGGCTGACAAACAAACAAACCTCTACCTGCGTCTAGCTGTGTAACACACGGAAATTTGTAAAACACCTCGAGAAGACACACTAAGCACAGAAATACATTTATGTGTCAGGATGATTCCTGGAAAAGCTGAGACAGGAAAAGGTAAACACTGTTTGGCTAAGGAAGGCAATGGGAAGTATGGAGGGTTGCATGCAAACACATACACAGACCTGTTTGAATTAATGTATGCTTGTATACATACGTGTATATATGTATTTGTGTGTGTGTGTATTTATTTATATATATATGTATATATATATATATATATATATATATATATATATATATATATATATACACACACACTTGTGCATGTGTATGTTTCTTTAGATATATGAATGCCTGCATGTTTCTGATGCGTTTCATCATCGTTTAACATCTGCCTTCCATGTATGTAGGTGTGTGTGTGGGAGGGCATGCAGGCACTTGCTTTTGAGACAATGTGTTTATGCGTGTGCACATGTGCATATTTATATGTATGTAAAAACAAACGAAAACACACATGCAATGATTGAAGCAGGGATGACAAGGTGAAGTAATTGTCAGCACCACCAACATCCGAATTGCTTTCAATGTTAATCTCCCTTCAACCAGCATTCTCTGAAACCCCTTCCACAAACAATACCAGCCAAGAATTACACATGCCTGCTGAGTAACAGACCATCCAGGAATTATTTCATCAGGCAATGTATTCTTGGACAAATGGTTGTTTGTTAGTTGCGGCAAAACTGGAACTTTTACAAGTCACATGGCAACCACTCACATAACATATATGTATGTGTGCATATACGTGTGTGTGTGTGTGTGTTTGTGTACGTGCATATATTTATGTGTAATCTGTTAAATAATGACATGATTAGGTTGAACAGGATTTGGCCATGCTGTAGCTTGTTTATTTAAAGTTTGTATATTTAGCAGCCCCTTCCTCACCCTTTTTGTACCAACAGCCATGATAACCAACAGTCTCTGCATTCCGAAAGTTCAAATGCCAGTTGTACTTAATTCAAGGCAATGGCAATGCCCAGCAGACAACAGTTCTGTCAGCACTAGAACTCACAAATGCCAGCTTGGAAGGATGCCAGCGACACTGAATCACTTTGTCTTTGTGTTCAGCCACAATTACACTGGGCAGCGGTCGTAACAGGTCACCTGCAACAGAAGAAAATAAATAAAAGTAAAGAAAATAATAAAGACATAAAATAAGTTAAAATCGTTATTGTTATTTTCTTGTTACAGAACTTAGTCAGAAGTGAAAGACAGCTTCATTGAACTTAATCAAGGTCCCTGAGACTGATGTGAGAATGTTATCTTCAGATCAGACATCTGACTGAAATGTTCTTCTTTAATAAAACTACCCAGGTGGGAGTTAAACTGGGTGATAGCCTAAGTCTACAACCTATGAGGAACAATTCTGGTGACAGGTTTCTGTATGGATTCTGTTAACCAAATTTCAGTCACAAATCATCACTCAATTTGAGGTTATGATGATAGAAGATATTTGTCTAAAGTGCCATATAGTTCATTCATTCATTCCTTTCTTTAATGTCACTTTTTCCATGCAAGCTATTTACCATCATTCTGAGTATGGTAATTTCTCTGCTGCTAATGCATAAGCTATACTCTGGAGGAGGGGTTGGGGAACTTTTTTTAACCAATTACCCCAAAGTATATTTATTTACGCTGATGTTACCCCCTTGATTTCAAAGGAAGAAATTCATAGGTTCTTTGAATTCAAAGGTTTATTGAATCTATTTATATGGAGGATACAATTCTAAATATAAAAAGTATAAAACAAATGAAATAAAATAAATTACTATCCTCATTATGAAACAAAAGGACTTTTCTAGATACTTCTTCACTTCAGGCTTTGGAGAAATGATAGTTTCATTTTTGTTACAATTACATCAAAATTGGGGCATTTTGATGCCAGAGCAATTTGGATACAATCTTTGGGGTCCAATCAATTGCGTTGTTTTTATGCTCATTCAAGTGAAAAATCCTTGTTTACCAGCAACTTTTTGACTGTCTCCTCATGCCAGAAGAAAAATTTCTGTTCTAACAAGGAACACATCATTTTATATAATTTTACTTATGTCTAATGAGTCCTCATTACCCACAAGAATTTCATTTTTACCCCGCTCTCGGGTAATTTACCCCGGTTTGCCAACCCCTGTTCAAGAGCCTTTTACAGGTTTGCTATGCGAGCAAAGAAAAAAGACACATAGTTTTTGCTGTAAATTTAACAGAATAAAGTGGGCAGATGGTGGCACCCACCATGAAGCACTAAGAAGTGTAATTCTTAGGCACACAACTACTGCATCAATGGTAACCATAGATTGGATGTGATGCCAAGCTTTGTTGACCAAATTTAGCAGTGTTTTATCTAGTTTGTAGTTGAGATTGGACAAGTTTATATTGTAAAATTTTTGCATTTAAATTTAGACTGTCTCTTGTACATATTGGTCTCCTAAGCTGGTTTCTAATTTATCCTTTGAGACACCGAAGTTAATTAAAAAAAAAGTCTTTGGGATTCATGAAAATTTTGTGAGACAAAATCAAGAATATTACTCTGATTCATTTGTATATATGATATTGTTAAGATGGTTTATATAATGCAGTCTTTTGGTTGATATAACATGGTATATTGATAAACTTGTTAATTCTCAATTTGATCCTCATCAAGTAGATATATAATCAAAAGCACTCCAGCCAGGAGAACCTCATCTTATTTTCCAAGACTGTATCCTAAGTCTACATTATTTTATGTATCCTCCTTGTTTGGCTCTTATCTGTAGCAGATTGAGAGACAATGTAAAGGTCTTTTATTCACTTAAAGTAAACTCTTTATAATTGTAAAAAAAAAGTCAGAAAAGCTTTTACACAAGTGCTTTTTTGATCCGGATTGATGACATGATTGTTGTTGATACTTATCTCTGGGCAAGATTCT
Organism: Octopus bimaculoides; assembly: GCF_046866305.1. Lineage (NCBI taxonomy): Eukaryota > Metazoa > Mollusca > Cephalopoda > Octopoda > Octopodidae > Octopus > Octopus bimaculoides. The sequence continues at coordinate 65,990,255 of NC_142937.1, read as the reverse complement.
AATTGAATAAACCTCTGATCAACTGTGATCATCCCATTTATTTTATGGTTTAAACTATACAGAATAGTTGTGGGAACTGGCAAGACACTGAACTGAAATTTAAATTCAACTGAGAAATTCACAAAGTTGGCTGTAATGAAAATTCTAAGATGTATTTAGATGGGATACATATTCACTAATCTGAGTGTGGTTGAAATGAGAGGTTTTAAAAGATTTCCTATGATGTGAATTTTGTCACACATCAGTAATTATGTGCAAACAAAAATTCATTAAATATTTTGTATTGCTCACAATGAATGATATCATTAAGAGAGCTGTGTGTTAGAAAATGGCCAAATGTAGCTCATCCATTGGATCCTTTGTACATATGAAGTAATACTAGATTTGCCTACATTAACCAAACAATATACATCCAAACCAAATGTGCAATAATTAAAGGACAGTACTGTAGTTACATTAATGTCATCAGACACACTTATTCAACTTAATTTTCCTGATTCTGGCAATCGTTTTGCTTTACTTTTTATGTAAAGAACATCATCTGAGTAACAGAATTTAACAACCCTCAGCAAGCTCTCTGAATGATACATTGTGTTCAAATGAAAGCTTCACATGCTTTTAATGTGCATCTACCTTAATAAGCAAAGAAACTAGGGAGCAAGGTGAAAGGTAAGTGAAGTTGGTTGGGGGTGTTAAAAGAAAAACAAAAAAAAGAGTCTTACCGTGAAGATCTGTCAGGGCTATCCGTTGGTCATACGAGCCAGACAATAAGTAGTAAGCATTCATCGAAAATCTAACAGTGCGGCACTCACTCTGGTGAGGTTTGAAACTTTGGATGATACGACCTCCACGGATGTCATAAAGCATCACAGTTGAGTCTTCATGACCAGAAGATAGTAGTCGACCAGAAGGATCAACACAAACTGATGCAAAAGGACTTCCTATAAGAGACACAAAAAGAGAAAAGAAACTCTGATAATCTAAGAAACACAAAAGGAGAAAAAGAAACATCACATCAATAATCTAAGCAGGGTTCAAAACTTTGGAAATTACCAAGAGCATGTGTGAGCAACCTTTTTACAAGAAGCAAGTGGCATGAGACATAGAGTCATTATCAAGTGAGCTGCACTATAGAAAAAAAAAAAAAATCAAGGTAATCTTTTATTGGGCATACCACGCAGAAAGACCAGCAGGCCACAGGTGGCTCATTACTGATTAAGAGAGAACAATTACATTTTACAGTTGCTTCATTTTATTACATTTAATTACGACAATTTTAACCCTTTAGCATTTAAACTGACCGTATCTGGCCATAATATTCAACCTGTTTCATGTTCAAACTGACCAGATCTGGCCTCTATCACCTATCCCACAATGTCATTCTAAAAACAAACAATCACATCACTGCAGTCTTAACACTACATGATAATGCATGATTGATTCAAAAACAATTTGAATAAATAAGCATAACATTTGACAGAGTGATCTGATTGCTAAGAGTTCAACTTTAGAACAAAGTTGTGAAATGATGGTTGATCCTCCAGGACAATGCCTCTTCGGCTGAGGCCATGAGGCAGTCTGACTCACAGGAAATTGTACATTCCACTCCTTAAATACTCAAATCCATGCAATAATTTCTTATCTTAATTCTATCTTTAAACATCCTAACTTGATTCTGAAATTCCTAACTCACATTCCACCTTACTGTTTAGAAGCCATTCATTTATTTGTTTCAGTCATTTTGACTGCAGCCATGCTGGAGCACTGCCTTGAATAGTTTTTTAGCTGAACAAATCAATCCCAGGACTTATTTTTTTAAGCTTAGAATTTGTTCTTTCGGTCTCTTATGCCAAACTGCTAAGTTACAGGGTCATAAGCACACCAAAATCAGCTGTCAAACAGTGATGGGGGGCAAGCACAAAAACCCACAGACAGATATATACATATGTATTTATATACAACAGGCTTCTTTTCAGTTTCCGTCAACCAAATCCACTCACAAGGCTTTGGTTAGCCTGAGGCTATAGTAGAAGACACTTGCCCAAGGTGCCACAGAGTGGGACTGAACCCAGAACCATGTGGTTGGGAAGCAAACTTCTTATCATACAGCCACACCTGCACCACATCTGCTCATCTTTTTTTTTTTTTTTTGTCTTGTAACCTGACATCCTAGTTCTCAGTGAGCTGATTTCCTTTCAGCACATTACTTGCAGATATAATGAGCCGAGAATCATTGATGATGACTAAATGACTTCTTAAAGATTATAGAGTATTTCCATCTCCACTTAGTTCTTACAAATGGATGTCTTTTAGAGATGTTGAACTAATTTTTTTTTATCAGGCTGAGAAATCAATAGCATTGCCATACCATTTCATCCCTCAAAATATGCTTGGCATTAAAGAGAGAAACTTACCTGGTTCTATACTAGGTACACACGTGATCGCAGTAGAAGCTCGTAGATCCCAGAATCTTGCTGTTTTGTCTTGAGAGCCGCTCACAAACATGTGTCCACTTAACTGACATAAGGAATATATATGACCTTTAAAAGAAACAATAGAAATTGTTACTAATTTAGGCACAAAGCTAGCAACTTTAAGGGCAGAAAGTACTTTATTTTATTGACCTTACAGGGATGAAAGGTAAATCTGATCTTTGCAACATTTAAAGAGCTGAAACAAATAGCACATAGAATTTTCAACACCACCACTGTCATTATTTAATGTCCATATTCCATGCTGGCATGGGTTGGATGGTTTGACATGATTCAATGAGTCCAAGGACTGCATATCATGCTCCAGTGTTTGTTTTGGCATGGTTTCTATGGGTGAATGCCATTCTTAATGCCAATGACGTTACAGTATGTAGAGGATGCTCCTTTTTGTGCATCTGGCACTAGTGAGGTTGCCAAGCAATTTGCAAGACTATGAACCCCAAGGGGAGGGCTGGCTTTATGTAAGGAGAAGAGAGGTTAAAGTATGAGAGAAAGAGGCAGAGCAGGTTCCTTGTAGCCAAGGAGCTACATGATGCCTTACATTTAGAAAAGATACTGAGAATGGTCAGCTAAGTTGGAGAAAGATAAAATAGTGATGAGGTGCCCAGGTAGGAAATAGAAAGTGAGGACAGAGGGATGAAGAATATGAGCAGAGAGAGAGAGGAAGGAGGAGCGTAGTAAGCGGAGGGAGAGGAAGGAGGAGCATAAGCGGAGGGAGAGGAAGGAGGAGCATGAGCGGAGAGAGAGGAAGGAGGAGTGTGATCAGAGGGAGAGGAAGGAGGAGCATGAGCGGAGAGAGAGGAAGGAGGAGCATGAGCGGAGAGAGAGGAAGGAGGAGCATGAGCAGAGAGAGAGGAAGGAGGAGCATGAGCAGAGAGAGAGAGGGCTGCAAGAGTAGAAGACAGAGTGAGAGATGGGAATGGGTGAGGAGAGGTAGGCGACAAGTGTAAAGATTGGGTAGGATTGAAGAGTGGAAGTAGTGAATGGTTGATAAGGGGTGGGGATCACCAACGAGGATGGTGGAGGTAAGAAGGTGCAGAAGAAAGCAAAAGAGAAAGGCATGATGATACAGTAGACAGGGGAAGAAGAAGAGATGACGTGTTGGGTTGACTGCATTAGTGAGAGATGTATGGTGGTGGAGGAGGAGGAGAGAATAAGTTGGTGGCTCAGTGGAGGGTGGTCAGTATAAAATGTTGATGGATAGAACATTATCAACAGATGAAAGATGGATTAACGAAATGGTTCTGAGTAGTAAGAAAGATAAAAGGAAGAATTGCAGTTAGAGAGATGATGGGTGGTGGGAGTGGTAATCTGATGTGGAGCTTGGGCTAAGTGCCCATTTGAATGGCATCATTGATGAGTATATTATCAGAAGCCTTTCGTATAAATGTAACAGATGGAAAAATAACTGGGTTAATAAAGAAGACAAAGTGAAGTTGTGTTAATATAATAAAGTTGACTGTTAACCAAAATTTACAATTTGTATCCAGTTGCTGGCACTGGGCTGTGTTGAGGGCCAAGACTCTTGGTTTTCAGGCTGTTTAGTACATCTAACACTGAACTGGTGCAGTCATGTAAGCAATAAATAATGCTAGCATGCATTGTTGAGTTTGAACTTTGCAGTGAGTGTCACTGACAGAAAGACAGCAACTGATATTTAAGTTGTATGCAATTTACTATTTCCTTATATACAAAGTAAATAAAGACAAACTATTTACTGGTCTTTTGTATTTCAGTAATCAATGATCTATTTTTTTTTATACATTGTGTGAAATTTTGAAGCAAATTCATTCAACAACACAAATATGACAACAATGTTTTAATAGACAAGCAGTTAAAAAATAACTCAGTATTGTGACATAGTGTTGTGTGACAAGCCAGTATGCTGATGTTTAAAATTAGATCCTTTTTGCTAATGCTAACTGAAGATTTAGATGAAGAGTTGTGTCTTATTAAACTAAATAGTACAAAATGCTGTGCACAAGGTAACAGCAGTGATTATAGTAAGGCTTGAATTAATGAGGTTTAAATAGTTTGTAAGCAGCAGCTGTCCCTTCTCAACATGAATCATTCAACCTCAAAGTGGAGAAGTTGGATAAATTATTGACTTTCTGGATTGAAGAAAATAAAATTGACACTCATAGCTAGCCGAGCTGATAAGCTCCAGGGTTACCATCAAAATAGTGAGGTTTCCTGCCCACTGCTAAACGAAAATCCTTCCATGGGCTTAAAAAGAAACAAAACCTCTGTATCTTCTCTTAAATCACTATGTCAAGTGAGCAAGTTTTGTCAAGTGATGCTCCCTACAACTTATTGGGTTATAAGAACATAGAGTAAAGTACTTTGAAAATAAAAATTGTAACACAATGCTAATAGTAACACATTGATTTATGGTTGCATGGCATGCAAATAACACTTTGGGTATAAATATATATTCTATAGTTTGTGAAATCAATCATATTAGCTCATATCTCTATTTCACTCTGTACCTCCTTATTGAACAGGAGATTAAAACTTGCAAGTGGATTTGAAATTAAAGGCAGTTCAAAATCAGAAAGTAACCCAAATTGATGCCCCAAGTGGATTTAGTAATGCAGTTTACATACCAGAATGTCCAGTGAGTTTACGTACTAACTGTCCACGATCACAATCAGTTACACCTATGGAACAATCACCGGCACCACCACTGATCAGTATAGAGGAATGACTTGGGGATTCTTCCATGAACAGCACATCCCTAATGGTGCCATCATGGTGGTTTAACTCAATTTCAGGACCTACAGAAAAAAAAAGAAGAAATACAATAAGAGAAAAGAAAATAATAAAACTTGAGCAAAGTTATAATTTTTTTTGTAATTTATTTTTCCTTAAACTGCCATTCATAGATTTGTAGAGGCTAATATCTTAAGAAAAGAAAATCCAGTGAATGAGTTTTCCAAAAACAGTTACATTTACTAGCCTGGGAAGAATGTAAATCTGATATATATATATATAAAAAGACACAAATATGAAGAATTTACAAACTTACCTTCAGCAGTACAAGACTCAAAATTGAATGCTGTCAACTTCACAGATTTGTCATTTGAACCAGTTGCAATAACATTGCCTTGATAATTCCAGGCAACGCAGTAAATAGACCCTTTATGATGTTTTGCTCGTTTAAAAACCATATTTGCTGGTTGGGTAATGTGACTTTGCCTGCAGATAATACATAAATAATATATCAATAATCAATAATCAGTTAATATTGATATCTCCCAGCTGAAGAGAGCTCATATGACACTATGCATCCCTGGTAAATGCTGTGTCAAAGTAACTGACTGCAGCAAGCCAGACACTGCATAGCCACAGTAAGTCAAATATTCTATACATACAACATATACACCATATGTCATGATAAAATTACAAAGTGTCATTGTATAACATACTTTATGAAAGAGGAAAAATATTTAAGACTGTTCTAAAAGACTGGATCTTTGAATTTTGTTTCAACTAATTCCTGTCAATTCCCCACTCAAGACAAAACATTGCGAGATAAATAACTGAAGTTTTGTTTTCTCTAAGAATGTGAAGATACTGTGAATGAAAGATGCCAATTGTCTCAAACGATCATGGTAAGAATTAACTGAAAATTTAGTCCTTCCTACAATTTTTGTAAGATATAGTACTCTGGACAAGAAATTGTTAACACCACTCCCATCCCTATACATTCACAGATGAACTGGAGCTAGGTTAAGAGTTAACTTGACATGAGAAGAAGTCAAAAGTATTTAAAGTGTCTGCTGAAATAAAAGTAAACAGTTAATAGAAACTTCTGGGTGTAGAGTGCAATGCCCTGTCTACGAGATGGAACAAATTGAGTATCAATGCTGGATGTGCCTAGACTTACAAATTGCATTTAGCTAATTTGGGGGAGTGGGAATAGTCAATTAGATCAACCTCCAGTACTCCACTGGTACTGTATCATCAGTGGATAAATGAAAGGCAAAACTGACTGTGGTGAGATTAATAAAACAGCAAGTAAAATAAAAAAAATAAAAAAACAGTTTAGAAAAGTAGAGAAAAAGAAAACAAAAAGTTTATATTCACTCACTGAATATCTTGAATATCTGGGAATGAACAAATCCGTAAAACTTTTGAGTTTGATCCAACAGCATAAAACAATCCTGATGGATGAAAAGCCACTGCTCTCACAGCCTGGACATCTTCGAGAAATGTAACAGGTACATAATGGAGTTTATTATCTGAAGGAACCTGCAGGAATTGGACATATATATACTTAGTATAAATAACTGTTATTGAATATTAGTTTTGTTTGAGATGGAAGAATAATAATATGTGAGAATTTTGTCAACAGATACAATGGTTTTAGTTTGCTTTCATTTTCCTGAGAGTTGCATGTTTTAATTTGTTTCCTAAAAAGTCACCTATGACAGAAAAGTTGTATGTGCTTGTTTAAGTGTGAGAGAAAGAAATGAAAGAGTAAACCCAGAATCCTCATTGTGGATCCATGGAGCTATGGTTAAGATTATTAATATTTAACTTAAATTATTGTAGGTTAATAAATGTCATATGTAGTAAGAAATATAATAATAATAATTTCTTAATCAGAAAGAACAAGGAAAAAAAAAGTAAAAAAATGGAAAATTCAGATAAAGAAAATAGAGAAAACAAAAATAGATAGGATGAATATAAATTTACATCAATAATGAATAAAGATAAAAATGACAAAAATAGAAGAAAATACCTAAGAAAGAATGAGAAAAGAGAAAAAAGGGACATAAAAGAGGACTGAATAAGAAATTAAAGGAGCTTTTTTTTTAACCCAATGATTCCATGCTGGCTACATTGTCAGCAATTTGTTAAAACAAACAAAAAACCCTAGAAAATATGTGCAGTTTGTGCAGAAGGAAAGACAGGGTTGTGGAATGCAAGTTTCATAGACATAAAAAAATGTTATTCAGCAAGCTGACAGGCAAGTTTGAGGTTGATAATATACGTTAACAGGGTACAATCTTCCCCAGTTAGCAGACATGTGAGGGGGCCTTAGAGAGGAAAAGAAGAAAAAGGGGAGTTTGAAGCATGGTTTAAATAAAGAGATAAAACATCTACAGCAGACAAACAAATAGAGGCAGACATACAGGCAGCAACAAATAGCAAAAGGCTGGAAGCAATACTTGACTGCAAGAGAAAAGAAAATTGAATTCAGTAATTTTCAAATAAAAAAATGCTTAAATATAAAAAAGCTTCACAAAAAGTAAAGGCTAAAAGTTTTACAATAAAATAAAGCATGTGATTTGCCTGACATAAATTGCAGAAAAAATATGAAAAAGATGAAAAACATTTTGTCAAAAAAAAAAAAAAAGTGGAATGAAGAATGGAGGATTGGAATTCTATATAGTTTTGTCATAGAATATGTCATGATCAGAGCTTAACCCTTTAGCATTTAAACTGGCCAAAGTATTCTGCTTGCTTTATGTTCAAACTGGCCTCTCACACTTACCCTACAATGTTATTCTAAAAATAAACAATCACATCATCAAAATTTTGATGCTACAAGACAATTCATGATTAATTCAAATCTATGGGAATAAATAAGCATTACAATTGTCAGAGTAACCTGAATGCTAAAGGGTTAAAAGATTTCTAAAGGATTATTAATTAAAGAGGAATCTAAACTGTATCAAATTTGTGATAGTCCCAAAGCATCATAGGAACAGGACATGAATTTCTGTTTAATTGCAGTTCTATACTGTATTTACTGTGACTGACCATATTGAAAGACTAGTAAACTTTTAACATTTACTAATTATACTTTAATCATTAAAAGTTTTTGTTAGGAGCAATATTCATAATTTAAGTTAGGTATTATGCGTTGATTCAACAAGAAATCAAAACAAGAATAGATGTGAAGAGAATCTCAGAACAAGTAACTATTCTTGTTTTAACTCATCAATTAAAAAAACAAAACATGTGTGAGTGTGTGTGTGTGTCTGTGTGCATGTGTGTTAATAACAATTAGCTGCATTAAACAGGTTTCCATATCTACTGGCACAGGTTGGATGGGTCTACAGTCACTATTTTTTTCAACTCTGCATCCTATCATTTGTCAGGATTCACATTCTGAGCACACTACATTTTTGGTCCACTGTTCCACAGATATCCACCACCAACCCACAGGACTTTTTCACTCAACAGACATTGTCCATAACATTGCAATTTTTATTACATACCTATACTTATAACCTCACCCTTCCTCTCCTCAGCTTATCTTTTACTCTCTTCAGTCTCCTCTAGATTTCGAGGTCTCTCTACTATGCAGCAACATGCATCTTCGACAGCTGTCATAAAATTTGTCCTTTACACTGTGAAAAGTATCATCAGTGATTACCAGATATAACAGAATCCTGTTTCTAGCTTGTTTCAATTCAATGTATCAGACATTTCCCAAGAATCCCTAAGCAGTAATTATGTCACCTATGTAACAGAAACTATCTCCTACTTCTAGCATTGCATCTGAATAAACCATATATTTGTTTGAATGGATTTTCCCTGCTGCAAGCCACCCTGTACACCTGGCATATCTTTCCCAAACCCCCAAATGCACCTCCTAGATAACTATAGCATGACTGAGTATACAGAAGTTCTAAACATTTTTCATAAATATGGAACAAAGTCATTTTTGCACTTTTTGCCACTAATATTTACTATTGACCACTCTGGAAATTCTTGTCTCTAACCAAATAGTTAAAAATTGACACAAAAGTTTAAATATGACCTTTAAAAGGCCATAATTTAAAAAGAAATGCATAAAACAGAAATGCTGAAATTTGATAGTGAATGGCATCTCTGCTATTTTCTAAATTTGCTGCAAAAATATGTACACATTTTCCATTCCATAGGTGAGGGTTAAAGCTAGCAAACAGGGTCATGGTTAGGAAAGGACACTATATGACTAGATTGCTCAATTTGTAGAGCACAGGCTTACACCATGCCTTAGGTACTTCTCCATATATAATTAAGCAAAGTATAAACTTTTGCCTTAGTTTAATCTGAATACTTAAATGTAATATAAGTAAAAATTTACCTTTGACAAAAAGGTATGAAGGTCCAACAGGCAAACATAATTAAAAGCTACAGCACTCTTCAACATGTGCCAGGAAAGTGAGTTGTACAAACAAAAGGAAAATATGTACTGCATAAAAGAGTCATCTACCTTCAATTCCCATTATATAAGGAATATGCATATAAAAATTAGTATCTAGTTATGTGTTCATAAGATTCTACAGTTCTGTAGTTCAAATCTCAGCTAAGTTCAACTCAATTTTTCATCTTTTAGGGAATAATAATATGGAATATTATCAACTAAAGGGACAGAGAAGAGAAGCAAGACAAACAAAATGCATTGAACTGGTTAGAGAGCGGTTTGGTTGCTCTCAACATCAAGCTCAAGGACTAATGGAGAACAATCTGATAATGGATTGAGAAAATGCTCCCACATGTCATTTATATTTGGCAATGAGTTGGGAGTACCCAACAGTAAAACATGATGCTTGTCGGTGAAATAGATAACATAAAAAAATGAAGGATATTGCTCCCCAGTAGTTTCCCTTGACATTTTTCTCTTTTGTATTTTACTTTATTTTCTGTTTATTTTCATCAAACTGGTATAGCTGGGATGGTTTTCTTAGACGTTCAAGTCCAGCTTTTTAGTTAGAGCAAATTTTGAGCAGGATGTCCATCCCATCTCTAATCATTTACTAGTAAAGTACAAAAGACAACTATTTCCTAGTTGGACAGACTGAGGTAAACAGTGTATTGTGCCAAGCCATGGAGCATAACACAATGGGCAGCGGTAAGTTTTGAACTCCTGATCATATGTTCCAGTACTATGTTTAACATGCTCATGCAAATAGTTACAAACACAAGATAATGAAATAAAATAAAAGAAAAACACACACACCCACCCACAAAACCTTCCCAAAAACAAAATCCCAGAGCAAACAAATATAACAGAAATGTGAAAAAAACACAGGAGATAAAACACAATAACTAAAGCCTTACTTATTGGTAAATTAAATGTAAGGGAAATAAAATAATAAAATATATAAAAACAACAGAAAATGTAATTTTCAACATTGGCACAAAGCCACACATTAAGAAAAGAAAGTTAGGGTTAGGGTCATAATTCACTTTCAGTATATTATTGAAAATTTTTTTGAGTCTGGAGGGATGAAAGGCAATGTGTATTGACGTGGGGTTTGAACTAAAAAAACATCAAGGCACTAAACTAAATATCACAAAGTATTTAGTCTGCTATTTCTTGGCACAATACATTAAGCTTAGAGAATAGGTGGGAGGGGTTACAGTGGAATGACTAAAACCTCAGTACATGCCTGGCACTTCTTGTGTTAATTTCAGAAAGATGAAAAATTAAGTTGATCCCTGCATCATAATTTGAATTGAGAAAGTAGAACAACAAATGTAAAAGACAGTAAGACAATTAGGAGGTGAAGCACAATGGTTATGAGGTTAATATGCTGGACTCCAAATCACATCATCAAAGTTCAGATTCTTCTACTTTGGTGCTTTGCTCCTAAACCAAAAAAGTAAATTCCACTCCAATTTCATGGGGAAGTGGTTAATGTAGGAAGGGCATCCTGTTGTAAAATTATTTACCCCCACAATCTATCTCACTCATTAGTATTGAAAAGTGGATTTAAGTTAAAAAAAAAAATAATCATCTTAAATAGAAGTTAATGTTCATGAAAATATATTAATATAATGAAAATTCATAATTACTTATATGCAAGTACAATATGAATTTCTAATGTAGGTAGAGGGCCACAAGTTTTTTTGTTTTTTTTGGTGGCAGCATTTAAACTCAAAATATAAAGGAAGCAATTAAATGGAATTAGTGCACAACAGTATAATTAGAAGTATGCAATGGGCCAATCACTGGTTCACAATATTTCTAATGGTAAAAGTGATACAAGAATGTCTTCAACTCATAGGGGATTTCATTTACAAAGTACTGCTCTTTCACCTATGTTTACATCAGTTGATGAAAGAAAGTGGGGAAAGGCAACTTTTATGCCACACCACCCCTTAAGAAAAAATGATTTCAACATTTTTGGGGAGGGTAGAATCAAAAATGTCAACTCGTCTCCCACCCTCCCAGTACTTAACCCTTTGAGCCTGTTGCACTGGTTTACTGATGGAAGGCTTATTTTTCTGCATACTGTAGTACCACTCTACCAGTGGAGTGCATCTGGAAGCCAGATATATGGTCAAATAACGTTCAGGAGGTCAAGGCTCAAAGGGTTAATACTGATGTGGCTGTATTTGAACTAAAATCATGAAGTGGAATATTGCAAACATTCACTACATTGTTCTACCATTTCTACAGTTCACTTCCATTTTACTAGTAGTAGCAGTAGTAATAATAATGGTTTCAAATTTTAGCACAAAGCCAGCAATTTTGGGGGAGTGAGATGATGTGATTTGGAGTCCAGCATATTAACCTCATAACCATTGTGCTTTACCTCCTAATTGTCTTACAGTCTTTTACATTTGTTCTACTTTCTCAATTCAAACAACACCAGCACTCAACTGGTACTTATTCTATTGACCCTAAAATGATGAAAGGCAAAGTCAACTTCAGCAGAATTTGAACTCAGAACATTAAGACAGATGAAATGCTGCTAAGCATTTTGCCTGGCATGCTAATGATTCAACCAGTTTACTACTGCTACTACTACTACTACTACTACTACTACTAATAATAATAATAATCCTTTTTACTAAAGGCACAAGGCCTGAAATTTGGTGGGGAGGGGACTAGTCAATTACATCGACCCCAGTACTCCACTGGTACTTAATTTACTGACCATGAAAGGATGAAAGTCAAAGTCAACTTTGGCGGAATTTGAATTCAGAATGCAAGGATGGATGAAATGCTGCTAAGCATTTTGCCTGGTGTGCTAACAATTCTACCAGCTCACCATCTTAATAATAATAATAATAATTAGAATAACAGTATAATACAGTTGTTATGCCCAATTAAGAAGTTAAATCAACAAAATTATTGTGAGACATACTACAATATAAATAGTTCCAGAAGACAGACTGGACAGGAACATTGGGAACACAAGAAATATAATTTAAAAAAAAACTCAGTGTATTAATTCATGGTTTCTTTAAACTATCTATCATGTCTCCTTTTCATAAAACAAGCTTCAACATTGAGATAAAGCTGACTGGAACAACCTCAGTGGTATAATAGAACAAGCAGTTATGTTATGGTCCATGGAAAAATGGAAACCTGGAATTTCGTCAAAGAAATGTAAAAGGTGAAAAAGACTGAATATACTATATGTATCTCGTTTTTAGGATAGGTACACCATATCCTGTCATGTTGTAAGAGGCAATTAAAAGGGTTGGAGTCAGGAAGAACAACCAGCCTTAATACACTGCCTCAAAAAGTTCTGCTTAAGTCATAACAGCATGGAATGGTAGAAGACAAGGATGATGAACATCATGATAAAATGTCTCATCTCGTTGTTTGTGTATATCAAACTAAAAATAAATAAATACTAGAAGTTCACAACAAAGTGAAACAAGTTTATTTGATGTGCCGAGGAGTGTGACATTTTGGGCACAACCTTCAATTCATCCTCATGGCAAACCTAACTTGCTCCACTTCAGGAATTCCTTGCCAAAACAGACTAGGACTTCTTTCCTTGGATTCTACTGTTTCACCTCCAAACTAAATTTTCATAAAAATGAAGCAAGGAATAAGATTTGATTAAATTTGCTTTTTAATGAAAGCTGAAATCAACTGCAATAAGCAAGTGGACAAGCAAAAGAAAGTATATACAGTTAGGGGGTGGGGAGACAATCTAAATGAGAATCTTTCCTTAGCAAATAAAATCATTTAGATGGAAAAAATATGAATTCTGTAGATGAGGTCAGAACAGTACTGGAGGAGTATTTTTCATTACAGACAAGTGAATTTTGGAAGAGGGGCCTTGCAAGTCTACCAGATAGATGGAAGAGCATTGTAGAAAATGAAGGAGAGCATATTGTATAAAACAAACCCACATTATTTATGGGATGACCCAATATTATATAGAAAGTTGTGATATAAGTTTTTGTTTTAATTCCCTTTTCATTCAAGTTCTTCCAAATTAGCATAATTGGTGTTTCTATATTATCAGAATTAACCATATATATAACATTAAACAATATTGTATCAAATACCAATTTTTCCTAGCATAGGCACAAATTCTCATTTTTTTTTTCAGAGAGAGTGGGTGGGTGGGTGGCTAGTTATACTGATCCCAATACTTGACCAGTACTTCATTTTACAAACCTTGGAATGATGAATGACAGAGCTGATCTCAGTGAGATTTGAAATTAGACTGCAATAATATATTACGTCTACAGTATATTCATTTACTGGTTTTAGTGACTGAATTATAGTTACATGGGAGAAGCAAATTCAAAGCCTTTAGTTTGTCATAAAAACCCCAGTACTTAATTTTACCAAAATGGTGACATATTAAGTAGTCATTTTGACACAACACTGATTTTGTTGTAACTGGCAGTAGTGTGTCAAACACAAATACACATGCATGCACAAATCTCCTTATCTATATATCTCTATACATTTGTTCATTTGTTTTATGCCTGTTGTTCAATATTAGTATAGTTTAGATGCATATACTATTGAGGCATTGCTTTGAAGGAGGGTGCCCTTCCTGTCACTAACTCTTACTAAAGGGATCTTAACTTCACATATCTTTGCAGGCATGATGGAAGCTGAGGATTTGTTGACAGAAGAAACAACAACAATGCTGCTCACAGGGCAAAAACAAACAAGCATGCAAACACATACAAACATAATAGGCTTCTTTCAGTTTCCATCTCCAGAATTTATTCACAAGGCTTCAGTACAAGTACTTGCCTAAGGTGTTGCACTGTAGAACTAAACTGAACCTATGTGGTTGGGAAACAAACTTCTTAACCACATAGCTATGCTTGTATTTGTACACGAACAGTTGCCATCAACTAAATTCCATTTAAAATGGTATTAGTGATAAATAGTGGGATCAGATCTAGAATCACAGGGTTATAAGGCAAACTTCTTAATTACAGTCACGTCTGTACTCATAATTTACCATTATTATTATCTAGAAATTTACTGGTTCCTAGCATGTGCAAATTTACATATTTGCACATAAACTGTTGAAGCAAGAGATTTTACACCTAAACATAAATATATGCACTTCCTACTTAACCCCTTACCTATAATGTCATTGTCTTTACTCAGGTATGTTGTCAAAATATGTGTATTGGCTGTAGGGTACAGCACCATTGTTAAAGAAAATTCGAACTTGCAGGTAGAAAGTAGTCCAGCACAGAAAACTTACAACTACTGTGTACCCTACATTTAATATTATTTTATATCATTCTATGTTTTAAAATGTCTGTGTATGAATGGATTTTGTTTGTGAAGACAATGAAGGATGTAATATGAAAATGAAAATAAAAATGATGAGTTATCAAAGCTGTTGCTATTGAACAACTGAGATGCTAACATGCACTAGCAAAGCTTGAAAATGTCATTTGCTTTGTCATATAAATAGGTCTGTTAGAATTGAGAAGAAACCAAGTTCTAAAACACCAATGGAGCCCAAACCTTAACAATAAAACTAAGTAGTTTTCCTTATAAACATAACTACAAATATGTATTTATCTCTATAGGGACAAGTTAAGTTGAGCCACATTGATGTCTCTGTCTCTCTCTCTTTAGACACAGCCAGGCTAAGGAGGTCAACCACTGAAGCATAGAGCTCTAACAGGAGAAAAAAAAAAAAGTACAGTGAGGGTTGCAGGGAGAGTGCTGAACACTCGCCTGTCTCTTGTGAAAGGTAGGGTAGTCCATTTGTCTCATCTTGTCAAAAATGAAATCCTGCCATCCAATAGCTGCTTTCTGGTGGGCGTAGTCGTCAGGCTGACTGGCGCAGTTTCCAGACCACACCTAGATAGATACAGCATTTGCAAGCAAACATCAAGGTGAGTGGTTTTTCACACCCAACATGTCTAAAAAAACATCACAAACACAAATGCCACATCATGGCTGCTGCACATACACAAACATGTAAACATAGGTGTGTGTGTGTGTGTGTGTGTGTAGGGCTGTGGTACTGGTAAAAATATACAGACACTGATTAAATATAAAATGTAACATGATGTATAAAAAATTCCTATTTAGAAAATAATCAAATCAGATTCAAGGGTTTCTATGAAGGGAGACCTGGTAGAAGCAACTGTGTTTCTAAGAATGTCAAAAGTCGTTCTCAGATGTTAGTAAAATTTGGATTAGATTTAACTGTTTTTTATTCTTTAATAAATTTTGTAGAGATAACTGTTTCAATCTTTAACAATATTATTTTTACTAATGCTTAAACCCTTTAGCATTTAAACTGCCATATCTGACCCAAAAACTGTTTTATGCTCAAACGAGCCAGATCTGGCCTCTCACATTTACCCTACAATGACACTCTAAAAATAAACAATTAGGTTGTTATAGTCATAAAGCTCCAAGATAATGCATGATTAATTCAAAACAACGTGAATGAATAAGCATGACATTTGACAGAAGTAATCTGAATGCTAAAGGGTTGATCTCAAAAAGAACATTTCTGTATCCTTTGCAGTTTATTTCTTTTCAAATTGTCATTTGTAAAGTTACTTCAAAAGTTCAATCCACTTTCTTTTTAAACATATTCTGTATGAAGATTTTCATTGTTTATTTCTTTTAGATTCTTTTACTTCATAACCTTCAGATAAAAACAGTCTCTTCTTTCTCTAGTCTTTGTGTTTAACCCAAACATTAACAGGCTAAGTGCAAAAAAAAAGCAGCCTGATGATTCACATTGTCCAGGTAAATTATGTACTTTCAATAGATATAAGAAATATATGTTTGGTCTAAATATAAATAGGAGTCAGAGTTGACAGTATCAGAAACTGCAGAGGAGGTGGTGTCAAAGATTTTTTTTGTACCAACACAACAGCCCTGTGTGCATGCATTTACATGTGTGTGTGTATATATGTATATATATGCGTGCACACACCCTCACACACAAATGTGTATTTGTACATTTATTTAGTAAGTATGTAAGTATATGTCATCACAGATCTAATAAGACATGCTATACAAAGAGAATAAAGATGTTAGTAAATAGCAAGTCTAGGAGACAAATAAAACACTCTAGCAGTAAATGCTAATGATAATATAGAATAACTAATTATTTAATATAACTCAGAATTATTAATCATGTAATTACTTATGTATCATTTCCAAAGATTGATCTTTGCAGCAGCAGTGGTAGTAACAGCAGCAGCAATAATTATTACATCATACATTGAGAGAATGGCCTACATATTTTGGAGGAGGGTATAGTCGAATAAATCCATAGCAGGATCGAATAAATCCACTCAGAACATAAAAAAAGACACATTTTTCAACAGTTTCCTGAGAGGAGGGTAAGTAGTACTCAGGACTGATGCAGGAACATAGCACAAAAGTTGCTACTGTAGAAAAGAACTTATTATCACACCAGTCAGCTGGGATGAATTGTTTCAGGAGCACTGAATCTGTGAAAGAGCCAGGTGGTGATGTGAAACCAATGGGTTTATGTATAACCCCATGCTTTCCTCCATGGAAAGGTATAGTCCATTTGACATCAGGTGGGCTTCAGAAAGTGTTGATTTATTTGATCTCACACTCAAGGCTTGGGACAACCTAAGGTTACTTTTGCAAGGTAGTGGGACCAAACCTGAAACCACCTGATTACAAAACAAATTTCTTACCAACAAGACAACGCCAGCAGCAAAATACTAAATACTGCAATGATTTCAAGTATAAATACAAGACCATAAAACTCAAGGGTAGACATAGTTGATTTTACTGATTACTATTACTTGACTGATATTTATTTTAGTAACCTCCAGAAATAAAAATGAAGTGGACTTAACAGGATTTGAACACATATTAGTATCAATAATTTCCTACTTCAGTCAGTACAGGATCACACACCTATGTATTTATTTATATGATTATAGTATTATTACTAGTTACAGGTTACCAATTGCTGGTTTATGACATTTAACAGCCAAACTGGCAAGGAAGAGTCTTAACTTTGGAGAAGAAATATCTCAAGGGACTTTACAAATGTACTGGTTTTTCATGGATTTTTACATCTTTTGATGATACACATCAGTGAAATACAGATATATATATATATATAAACATATTTATGCACACATTACAAACTTCCAGTTTCCATCTATTAAATTTCTTTTCTTGTTCTTTTAACATTACTAAATAGGCAATTCATCTTTTACCAATTCCACATCCTTTCACTGATGCTGTCATATGAAACTCTTCTCCCTTCTTTGTCATATCATCATAATTCTTTTAAATCTTCTAATGATCAATGAATGATTTTTAGGTCAGTTTCTAATATATTTTTCAATTTCATTTTGTAATTCTGAACAAAGCAATTGCTCGAGGCCAATTTTATTGCTGCTAATTTGCTGCCTTTGTAGGAAGTGACTTCCAAGGTGGAAAAAGAAAAAAAAAACAAGACCCCCTACTCGCAAGGTAAGGCTATAGCAGAAATACATTTGCTTAAGATACTGTACAATAGGATGAAACCTGGAACTATGTGGTTGAGAAGTGAACTTCTAAATTAAAAAGCCATGCCTTTCTGTTGGTGGCATCAGTTTGAGAGGAAATTTGCTTGTTGAAGATTCTACAATTTGGTTGTTAATGGCAGGAAAATAATTTAACAGCAAGGTCATAATTAGAATAATGTACTGAAGATTTCAATTAATGAACATATGATCATTAAGTCCAGTAACAAAAACCTTCCTTGATACAGTCAAATGAATTGACCATAGTATATTACAATGCAATGAAAAGTAAAGTTTATAACCAAAAACATTTCAACACAGTACTGGTGCTGTGTAAAAAGCACGTGTGCCGGTACCACATAAAAAACACTCAGCCCACTCAGTAAAGTGGTTGGTGTTAAGAAGGGCATCCAGCCATAACAACCATGCCGAAACACATGACTAGTCTCTGGCTTGCCAGTTCCTTTCAAACTGTCCAAACCATGCCAGCATGGAAAATGGATATTAAATGATGATGATGCAGAATTGCTGATATTCTGAGCATCTGCCAGTTCTGACCATTCTAAATACTTCAGATAAACAAACACACATACATACACTTGTTTTTTTATTTAACAAACCAGTAGTCTGTTATCATTAAGTACTTCAAAGGCAAAAGCACAAGTAAAGGATATTGTTACCCTTAACCTCAGAAAACAATCTGACCATATATACCATGGAAACCACCAAGCTAAGTTGCTCATGTATAAGAAATAGCCACATCTTTTGAATTAAAAGTTTCCTGTCAGATTACTCTATTGCAGCACTACTCTCTCTCCACTCACTGTCACCTCCAACCACACACATACAAATAAACACCACCCTTAGCTCTCTCACAATATTCTACACATCAATAGTCCAAAGATATTGTTTTTGCTTATCAATCCTCCTGCCATTTTATCATCTCCATTTCTCATCCTCCAAATTCTGCATTTAGCATATTTCCAAATCATTCCTTTCATCCACTAGAATTCCATCTCTCATTGCTTCTCTACATTTTCTGTACAGATATCACCATACATCAATTTAATCTGATTATCAACTCCAGTAATCTCACTCATCAGGAAAGCCTACAAAAGTCATTAGCATTTGAACATCGTCCTCTGACTCATTAATGATTTCAAAAAATAAAGTCCACATAAACATGTCCTGAGTATGACTTTAAACTGCATCCAGTTGTGGGGCCCTACTCCAGGGTTTTGAGGAGTGTGGAACCACTTCTCAGCTACTACTGTTCCCAGGTCAACTCTGACCCAGAGTAGTAGCACCTGTCAGGTTAATTGGCATGTTATGGAAGAAACTCTAAGCACAAATCCATACTACCATGTGGGAAAAGAAATGCCAGAGAAGTTAGTCCCTGCAGCAAATCAAGGAGTAGGGCTACCCTCTTTGACACCCTTCTGGCAACTTCAGGGTAGGTGGAGCTCTCCAGTCCTATAATTCACCTAAGAAAAGGCCAATCCAATGTAAAATCTACAGCTTGCTGGTCACTGCAACTGTTTTGGCCCACTGAGCCACTGTAGTCTAAACTCCATGGGATTAGATTGCATGGACTGACTCTTACTTTCAAACTATTAAATGTAGGCAGGAAGAAAATACCTGCAGCATCAAGAACTGGCTTTCATAACCACTTGAGGGCATGACATTCTTCCTGATGATCTTTGGATAGGAAAAAAACTGATATCATCATCGTTGTCACACATAAACGCTCTTTCCCCTCACACACATTCACAGATAAGTTTATAAAATTCAAGAATTTCCTGATCATAACAATGTAAACAATAATATTTTCAAAAAAAAAAAAAGTCAATTATCAGCAATAGGCATACATATATTTCAAAAGATTACAATAAAGATTTCACTTTTGGTTAAGAGATTTTGATAACAAGCAATTATATTAAGAAGACAAACTAATAAACATCATATCAACCATGCCATTAGATTTGGAAAAAAACTAGAAATATGCATTTGAAATATGCTAATATGCACCCAGAGGAACAAGGGTTGAAGTTCAATACATAGAAATCTTGAGAAGTTATTGAAAGGTTTAGTTAAGTTCAACTGAGCTGACAGCAATACCCTACAAAAGTATATGTACATAAGGAAACAACAGCAACAACAAAAACGACATATAATATTAACACTCATCTGGACTGCTCAATACTACAAAATAAACCAAATGTTTGATAGGAGGTAATATGGGAGATACAAGGGAATATTGGATGGTAGAGAAAGAGGATGGCTATCAACCATAGTCAACATTACAAATAACTACAAAGAGACAAGGAGTAAAGTGGACTAACATTTGAAATGATTCTGGTTGGTGAACTCTCGGCAGGCTTTGCTGGAGTCAAATTTGTTTGGTTAGAGGTGGGTCCATCGGAATATGGCACATCATCAACCAAGTTTGGAGATTGGGATTCTGAAAAGAGAACCAGAAAGTCATTAATATATAACAGAAAACATTTATTTGGGTAAAAATATTAGACGTTCTTTCTATAGTTCTAATGCAAGAGTGGTACATACTTTTCAGCTCCACACATTATGGCAAATAAATAATTGTTCCTAGCTTAGGCACTTAGTCATGTGGTTTGAGTTAAGGAGGGGGTTTAGTCAATTACATTAATCCCAGTACTTACCTGATACCTTAATTTATGAACCCCAGAAGTTGACCTTGGTAGGATTTGAACTCAAAATTAAGAGTTGTAACACTGGAAAGCTTTTTTCTGATGTTCTACCAATTCTGTCAGCTGCAGGTCTTCCTCAAAGGACAAAATATAGCGACAATAGCAAAATTTGAACCTATGATGATATGAACAACAGTCCAGTACCATGGAATAAGAGCTTATTTTTAGATTATTCCTACGACCAGAGTGCAACATATTGATAAATAATATCAATGTTTGCAGGATCTACAATTGGCAATTGTTCATAATCTTTGAGCTGCTGCTGGCTGGACGTTGTTCTAGGTTCATTTAATCGTTTCAGGTATTTCAATAACTGAAAAAAATCAACCCTCACCTGACCTGATCTAACCCACTTCTCACCATGATAACATGCCAATATATTTCTCATAACTGAAAACAAAGTCTTCAACTTTTGCTTGTTTGAATATACTGCAGTCAAACAGCTCCTCCACTAATACAGAAGTAATATCATTCATAGTCCAAATCAGTGGCTAAAGACTAGATTAAACAGGCAGCAACTCAACTAATCCTTGTTGAGAAGACTGTATCAGGCTCATGTGGAACATATCGCTTCTCACCATGATAACATGCCAATATATTTCTCATAACTGAAAACAAAGTCTTCAACTTTTGCTTGTTTGAATATACTGCAGTCAAACAGCTCCTCCACTAATACAGAAGTAATATCATTCATAGTCCAAATCAGTGGCTAAAGACTAGATTAAACAGGCAGCAACTCAACTAATCCTTGTTGAGAAGACTGTATCAGGCTCATGTGGAACATATCGCTTTTGTATTCCAAAGATAATTTGCTGTTGTTGTTGCTGATGATAGGCAGAACACAAGTGTGATAGTATAACAAGTTGTTGTAAGGTGGTGAGCTGACACAATCGTTAGAGCACCATAAAAAATATTTTGCATGATTTGATCCGACTCTTTACAATTCCTGTCGAGATCAACTTTACCTTTCATTCTTTTGGGAGTCAATAAAATAAAATAACAGTCAAGTACTGAGGGTCAATGTAATAGACTAAGCCCTTCCCCTCAGATCAGAAACAGTTATTATTTCCAGTTGTGTACAGCCATGTTATTAAAGACTAGGTTTTTAGATTCATAGAGTAAAGCTGGGTGTTTGTCTGTCTTATTATCCAACTGCAAGTCAGGTGTCAACTAGCCAACAACATAGAATAACTGAAATATCACTGGCATATTGAATTCAGTGAGACCTTATTGTTTGGTTAATGTTCTAGCTGTGGACAAGTCTATCAGTATGTTGTTTTACACAGAGGAGTTTAAATAGTAAGGATAAAGATTTCTTTAAAAGCAAGACTCAATTTCTGTACCTTCATTTTGTTGCACAGCAACAACAAACTTCTATATGTGAAAATTACGTTCTCAATGAATGTTATTAATGCTATGTGGTATAGCTGTGGTTAAATAAAGTATAACACTGGAAAGTTATCCTCACATTTTTATTGCCTGTTTTGTGTGAATATATTTGGTGGTGTTTAAAGAATATTTTTACTTTAGACACATCAAATATTTACCTTTTAAAGACTAAATACTTATTTCACTTGCATTACAATCACAACTATCCTAAAAATGTGAGTGAAGGCATGTGGCTTAGTGGTTAGGGTATTCAGTTGTGAGTTTGATTCCTAGTGGCACATGTGTCCTTGAGCAACACACTTTATTTCATGTTGCTCCAGTCAAGTCAGCTGGCTAAAATGAGTAGTACCTGTATTTCAAAGGGCCAGCCTTGTCACACTCTGTGTCATGCTGAATCTCCCAGAGAACTATGTTAAGGGATGCATGTCTGTGGAGTTCTCAGCCACTTGTATGTTAATTTCAGAAGCAGACTGTTCTGTTGATTGGATCAAGTGGGACCCTCATCATTATAACTGATAGAGTGCCAGTACCCTAAAAATATGAGCTAGTTGCTCTACCATTTAAGACAGGGCTGCCTTAGGATTAAGGTTGCTAGTTCTATGACCCAAGATGGTATGCAATTTGAATAATACAATTCCAGGTATGAGTCAATCTTAAAAGCTTAAACTACAATTACTCTTTTAAAAATCATCTCCCCCAGCGAAATATCTAAGCATTTGAAACATCTGACAATTATCAAAGTATCTGAGTAGAGATTAGTCCCAAACCAAACTCTGATTAGCAATTATTGAGGTTACTTAAGAACCAAGTCATTTTCAATCCAAGAATCACCTCCAAACTATAGTTAAGTATCTTTTTCTTGATTTATTCTTAAGAAACATCTTTTGATTTCCAGTTAAAATTTATTACAAAAGAAACTTGAAAGAAAACCCTAGCCATCCTACCTTTTTTTTTCATCTTATCCATCAAATTATTCATTTCCTAAAACCTAATTTTTTCATATGTTTTACAATATTACCAATTCTTACCAACCAAAGAATATTCTCGACAACTTTTGTTTCGTAAAATGACTGGAAACAAAAGAAGATGCAGAAAACAGAAAATGTTTAAAGAACATTAACCAACCAATGCAAAACGAAGGGTCAGATTCCATCAACATTGGGTTTTAATGAATGAACAAATCAAAAGGGAGAAACTGAAGTTTGGAAAACAGCAAAAAGAATTTGAAAATAGAAGCAAAGTTTTGATATATTTATGACAAATGTAAGCATTAAAGCTGCCAATTAATAAAAAAATTTCAATCAAGCAATCACAGAGTAAACAGATGAAAGATTGCAATCAATGAGAATTTCAAGTAGAGGCTCGTTTACATGAAGCAGTGATTTCATTCCCTCAATGTACTGGATTTCCTGGTTCTTCATGGAAACTGGTAGATCTAGATATTTAATATCCACAGGACTTTTCCCACTCACTTATCTCCCTACCATTGATCAGGTGTGGCAGCTTGGCAAAAACTGATGTTATTTTTAGATTTTGTTGCAAATAGCCAAGTAGCACAATGGAGTCTAATCCACTTGGTTGTTGAGACAGTTGGCCAGTATACCAGTTTGGTAAAGAATAGATTATAAACAGGGTAATATCTGTGTGTAGCTACATCTGGCAGCACCGAAACCAACATTTATCACTAAACTATCATACTGGTCAATAAGTGACTACTCTCACTCCCACAAACTATCAATGTCCACTAAGCTGCCATACCTGATCAACAGCAAGGAGACAGTTGAAGAAACTAAATCTGTTAAGAACAAGAATCTTTCTATCACTAGTCATCTTGAATGATGTAATACTCAAAGTAACAAGAATGAAGACCAAGTTTCACATGATTATATAAACCTTACTACATACATTATTTTGTCTTTCTCTTTTTGTACACCCCAACCATACATACACTATTTATTCGGCTTTGAACCAAACTGGAAAGAAGTAATACTATTCAATGTCTTCTTCCTAATAAAACAACTATGAAAAAATATTTAGCTAGGAGTAAGCCACACAACTTAGCCTATCAACCTGGAGAAGGCCATCGACAGGATATCAGACTTCAATCTGTTGGTTGCTAAAGAAACTAGAGTTACATGAACAGCTTGTGAGGAGTGTGCAAGGTATATACTATCAGCAAAAATAGGTGCTGTCAGCAAAGTGAGAATTCACACATTAAGTTCAAAAAAGTAATTTAGAACACAGGTTTATGTCCACCAGGATTCATTTCTCAGACCCTTTTGTTTTTTATAGTTCTCCAGGCCATAAAAAAGGAGTTTAAAATCAGCAATCAAAGGAAAGTTATCAATGCTGATGACTTCTCATAAGCGAACCTGCCAAGATTGCAAGGTAAAGTTTCAAATCTGGAGTAAAACTTGAAGAGATGAAGGGTTACAAGCAAATCTAGCAAAGACTAATGTTTTAGTTAATAAAATAAAAAAAAAAGACAAGACTCTTCAGTAGAGCGGGAGTAGTCATGTTTGGAATAGTGCTTCCAGTGTAAACTATGGATGCACAAGAGATGTAAGATGAAAACAGGCTGATAGAGAAAGTAGACTTTTGTATGTGACAGATGATCTGAAGTAATTTGCAGTAGGTGTACATGAGAAATAGATTGCTTATGAGTGGAAGGCCCTATAGAAGTAGTTGAGAGTTCTTTACCCAAGTGACTGAAATAGCAGTGGAAATGGGTGTTCTAAAAACATGGTAGCCAGAGTAAGTGCAGAGTGAAAAAAATTCAGTGAGCTATTACCTCCCCTGGCAACAAAGTAATTCTCTTTCAAAATGTGGGGAACATTATATGATGCCTGAGTACGAAGTATGACAGTGGGATATGGGTAGTGAATGTAGAGGATGTCAGTCGAAAGTAAAGGCAGCGAGCTGGGAGAAACAT
>NC_142937.1:65795011-65802511 GCF_046866305.1 Octopus bimaculoides | reverse complement strand
GTACAACAAAGTAAAATCGAATCTTGAGCAAAACTAGTGAAAGCTAGTTAGCAAAACAGGTTTAATTCCTTATTCAGTCATTTAACACATTTTGTATTTTAAATAGCTTGGAGAAGGATCGACACTGCCAGCAGGCGAACCTGCCTATGACATATAACATTAAGGCAAAGCCTTTAGTAGTGCTCCAGCATTTCCGTGTGTGTGTGTGGGGGAGAGAGAGAGAGAGAGAGAGAGAGAGAGAAAGAGAGAGAAAGAGAGAGAGAGAGAGAGAGAGAGAGAGAGAGAGAGAGAGAGAGAAAGAGAGAGAAAGAGAGAGAGAGAGAGAGAGTAAAGGCACACAAAATAAGTACTGTTCCGCAAACAAGTCTCAGCTTATCTCATACTTTAATATAAACACAATGAGAATTGGAGCCTGAAGGGAAAGAAGTAGATATATATTTAGCTAGGGATTGTCTCTTGACATGTGTTGTGAGCAGAAAGTAAAGTGGGTCTTTAAAACATCAGCCAACCTCACCACCATAAAGGGATCAAATATATAAAATCTGAAAGTTCTAGCATGGTAGGTTAAATGCAGAAAAGAAATACATAGTAAAATTAGAGTAGATAGGGTAATGGCATAAATGATGTTATTGAGGCTAAAGTTAGAAAATATGACAAGATTCTCTGATCTCAATATATGACCTATAAATAAATTTACAAGTTGTGTTGGGTGTGTTGAGTGTTGCAGACAGGTTAATCATGTTGCATGACTGAGTATGTACCACATCGAGAATCAAACACACTTTCACATTAGATGTCTGGGTATATAATAAGTAGAGTCAGTAAGTGTTAAATACAGAGGTCTATAGATTTAGGCATACAGATCAAGGACTGATATGTTATGTCTGCATGTATGAACTTGTATATTTGTTTATTTCTGTTTGAATGGGCCATGTATGCGAGTGGTGTATGTCTCAGAATCTTATTAGTATGTACAAATATGTGCATGTATCATATCATACATGTGCATGTATGTATTATGTTATAAATACATGCACATGTATATTTCATGATTTGTCATGGTGCACACGTGTGTTATGGTGTACATATGTGTCCTGTCATGTTTTGTCAAAGATATTATCAAACTGAATATTTAAATGTATAATATGTGAGAGTTGATAAGTCTTTTGGATAAAGTCTATGTCTGCACGTAAGACTGTATGTTTATAGAAAATATTTGACTGAGCTGTTTTTTCCTTTTCTTATCAATGTGATTTTGTATAGCTGTGTATTTGTATGAATCACAGTGTGTGTGTGTGTGTGTGTGTGTGTGCGTGCGTGTGTGCACATGCGTGCATGTGCACTCATGCATGTGTGTTGTGACAGGTCACGCTTTGAAAAAGATGATTTCACAAAATAGAAGAGTGGAGAGCAATAACAAAATGATTCAAAATCTCAATGTTTCACAAGCAAATAGTTAAGAAGAGAAGGTGAGTGCTAGAATTGTAACAATCACCAGCCTCATTAATTAGTCAACACGTGCTGCACCAATGAACAAAACCTAACGTTTCCTTACAGATCAGAAAGTGTTTAAGAAGTTTTATGACAGTTCCAAACTTTCAGTAGGAAATACTAGTTTGCGTCAGTGAAACAGTAAATCAACTGGCAAGTGAGTTAGTGTAGTTGCTTGCCTTGATGATAAGGGATTGCTGATGTCAAAGGTTACTGAAGTATTTTATGAAATATGGAGTAATGTAATGATGCTGTTTAGCTAGTCAACTCCATCAAAATTATCTTTGTTTTTTTCTCCCCAAAATACTCTATCTAAGACTAAATGTAGTATTCTCAAAAGACAGCTGGGTGTGATTTGAATTGAATATGGCTGCTAACTTAAGCAGATCAAATAACCATGAAGAAGTTCCATCTTTGGCTCTAGTTATATGTAATGTATAGTGGTTCTTGGGAAGGCTTCAGCATTTTTCGGCATCAAATAGATTTTATATTTGAAGACCACAGTTCAATCTTAAGATTTTCATGTCAACTATTTGATTCTCTACTCTCATGGAAGGTTTGTAATTCTAGACCTGGAAACAGGAGATGGTCAGAACGTTACAAAACAATTAAGCATATTTTAAGGATAAGATAGACTGTTGATAGAGCTAAACCTCAATTATTAACCCCCAAAATTGCATATAAATGAATGGTAATCAGTCATTTTTTTTTTTGTAGCACTTATCAGTTGACAGATATTTATATAAAAGATAGAAGATATTTGGTTAGGATATTCAAAAGACAAGTGCTGCAGTATGGCTACAGTTGAACAATTGAAACTATCAAAGAGAAAGTTCAAAGAAGTATGTGTGAAACACATGTGAAGGAGATAAACATACGGGGCAAAGGAGAGTTTCTATGGAGTACCATACTGTAAGCCACCATATCTGCAGATAGAGCAAGGTAGGTTACATGGTAGTGAAATGGTACAGTATATCGAACCGTATAAGGTAAGAAAGAGAGCTAGAATGGTTGAAGAAAGGGGAGAGCAAGGAGAAATATCAGTAGCAAGAAGAGAAACCAGATGTCAGGTATACTTAGCAAGAAGAGAAGCTGAAAGTAAGAGGTTTACCAATGTTCTGTGGCATGAGGGTCAGAGGCATGATGTATTCCAGATTGAAAAGTATTGTGTCAAAATGAATTAGGGTGTTGAAAGTGAAAACTATTAATTCTCACTGATACCAAGACGAAAAAGGCATAAAAATGCTATCATGAGAGATTGCTAAATGGAAAGAATATATGGTGGGGGGGGGGGGGGAGACTACGTCAAGTAGACCCTACAGAGAGACCATTATCAAAATTAACAGCTAAAATGATGAAATAAACACACTCTACCACACACACCTACTTCTACACATATATGCGCACATGAGTGTGAGCATAATTTTCATTTTATACATGTGCGTGTCTCATTGGTTTTGCATCAGTTTTTCAATTTCCCAAACTACACAGAAAACTCATTTCACTTCAAATTAAGTATATCCTAATCAATTCTGCAGTTATTTACCATAAGAAAACAATTTTCCATCTGATGTTAGTACAATTCCATGCTTAGGTTTACTTTGGAAGACAGTTATATTCCTTCCTTCCTTCCTTCCTTGAGCTGATATTGCGTGCATGTACAGTCATCTATGTATTTTATGCATGTACAACATGCAAGTAACTGCATCGCTAAAGCTTAACTACACGGAATACATTGGCACTGACAAATCAGTTACCTTCAACATACAACACACACACGTGCTGCATGCACACACACACACACACACACACACACAGATGTGTATATATTTAAAAACTATATTAGCCTGTATTATCACGTGGGCGTTTATGTATGAATTCATATCTGCGATATATGTAAATATATGTAAGTGTACATGAGCATGCATCTTTGGGTTTAATATATGTGCATGCATGTAGTGCCCAAGTAGGTGTACATTAATTTAGTCATTAAAAAATATATAGAAATTCATTTATTTGCACAAGCTTGATACCCACACACTCTCACATGTGATAAGGATGAAGAAGTCATCATTACATACATATGCTGATACATACATAAACCCTTATTAACAAACTGGATTAGTATCCATACTAGCAAACTCACTTGGTAATAATAGGGTCACTGGCATGGAAATAGCTATAGACTTGATTTATTTCTATGAACACAACTAATGAAAACGTATAAATGAAATTTATTAATACTCTCAAACATGTAAGATGAAACTTCAATCCTTGATTATTTCGAAAACATGCAAACTTAAATCATAAAATATATAATCATGCAACCAACCTCCCCACTTTTGAAAATTACTGGCCTTGTACCAAAATTTAAAACCATTATTATTACTGTTACCATAATTTATTGTGATATTATCAGGTCTGTAAGGGTAGCGCAGATGGTAATGTACTCAGGAGCAATCAATTTCATTGATTAATAACCAAGTCCAAATCATGCCATCAGCTTTGACACTGCATTTTACAGTTGCTCAATCTGGAGAGGTTGATGTTCTCTACTTCGCCAAAGGAAACTTGTCTATATGTTTGCATTTGCTGAAAATTTCTTATCTGGAATTCAACAGTGCAGTGAAATTCTTAGATCTAAAAACTATAAGCGATCTTTCAGCTTTACATTGGAGAACATCCTCTCCAAACTGAACAGACTTTAGACCCCTTCGAATGATTCTGCACCATCTAGCTTTATGACTCTATGGTCAAAGGGAACATAACTCTAATTTTTAATTTTTTTGTTTTTTTCCTTTCTTTGTCTATTTTTCTTCACTATTCCAATTCTTGAACCCACTTTCATCTCATTTTTCCTATTTGTCATGATTTGCATTTTGTATAGTCCATATGCCAAGAACATGAAGATTACTTAGAGATAAAGGTTGTTTGCCAACATAACATGGCAGTCCTGGTTTAGGATGAATGTTGCTGTAAACCCCAGAAGACATTGTCTCCAGCTGGTTATATGACATGACCTGCGTCCTTATATTTTCGTACAAGAGAATCTAGCACCCTCACTCAGCTCAAAACAATATCTGTGTATCGTGATTTCCGGGTTATTTCCCTTCTCTCGTCGTGAGATTTAAAAATAGTAATTTTCTAATTTATAGATCAGTGACTAGTTGTCACTTTGGAAACTATATATTTCGAACGGGAATTTGGCAGCACCATCTCTAGCTAAACAATTATTCTGTGCTGATGAAGAGAAATAACCCAGAAATCGTGATACACAGATATTGTTTTGAGCTGAGTGGAGGTGCTGGATTCCCTTGTTTGAAAATATAAGGACGCAGATCGTGTTGTATAGCCAGCTGGAGATGATGTCTCCTGGGGCTAAATTACAGCAACATTCATCCTAAACCAGGACTGCCATGTTATGTTGGCGAACAATCTTTACTCCAAAGTACTGTTGCTGAAAATCTCTCATTGTGAGAGTTAAAAACAGTAATTTTCTAATACATAGAGACACTAGTCATGTTTTAAAACTTGCCTAGATAATATCTTCAGTGTATGAAACTATTAGTAGCTCATAACTATATACTGTGTACATTTAACAATATATAAACACCACAATAACTACCACCACTACTATCAATTTTATCACTAATACAATCAACATTTCACCTTATCATTGCCCCAGAGACAAAAAAGGTTTAATTTCAAATGCCCATTACTGAATCACACACTTTACAGAGAATAAAAATAACTGAAAAGACTAAATATGTAAACAGGAAATAACATACTACAAACATCCATGCACACATATAACTAATCACATTCACTAAACACATACTATATTCATCCAAAATCCAACGTATGTACATATACAACATCTAAAAGTGCATACAGAAATGCAAACACATATCATCATTATCCTTAAAGTATACAAAGATATACAAGCACGTGCACCTCCAGTTATAACAGTTAATTGGCAGGAATAACTTGAGTGAAATCTCATTTGCATTGATAAGAAACTAGGTAGCAACTGAGACATAAGCAGAGATGTTATTGTTGATAGCAACAGTGTCGTTAGCATCAACAATATTGTTGATATGAAGAGAGATATTTCACAGACAGAAATAAAAATATCAAGAGAAATATCAATATTGATAGCAACATCATTAGAAATATTAATATTAATAGAAATAAGTATTGATTCACAGTGATAAGTTGTACTGATATCACTGATAACAATACTGATAGCAATAAGGATATTGGCTGGAATATCAATAAGGATATTGGTTGGAATATCAGTGTTGATATCAATAAGGATATTGTCTGGAATATCAATGTTGATATCATTATAGAAATTAACAGCAATATCAATATTCATAACACTGAAAATGTTGGCAGTAATTTCATTAATAATAATCAATTATATATTATATATCAAATAACATCAATACTTAACAGTGATGCGAATATCTATATTAATAGGAATAAGGATATTTGCAATAATAATATCCTTATAATAATTGATAGTATAGGGAATATTAAAAGTTATCAGGTATAAAAGAGTGGTGTAAAGATAGCAGATACAGAGGAGAGAAGTAAAATGAATGAGATATTAAGCATTTACTTTCAAATCTCTGGTTATTATTCAGATACTACTGAGGGTTTCAACCTGCCTCTCATATGAACAGGGGATAAATATTTTCTTACAATAACTGACCTAGTATCTATGGATAATTACTAAGGAGAATATTGATATGGCATATAAGAAAGCCTCTAATATGATCTGCTGTAACAGCAAACTTTCCCTACCCACTTATTAAAAAAGACATCAGATAAGGTAGTCCAGTTATTAGAGTGATGTTAGAGTGATATTCGGTTCCCAGACCAGGCTGTGTGTTGTGTTCTTGAGCAAAACATTTTATTTCATGTTGCTCCAGTTCATTCAGCGGATCTTTTTTAAAACGGGGGCCACATAAAACATCTTTTTCTCTTAGTCTTCTTAAAAAAAAAGAAATCCATAAATTATTCCATGTTAAAGTTGTCGTATTTCTGTAATTTCAACCAATCACTGACATCCATTCAGCCGATATACATTAAGTGCCGACTCCATAAACAAACGATTCTGAAACAATTAACCCTAACCCTAACCCTAACTCTAACCCTAACCCTAACCCTAGGGTTAGAGTTAGGGTTAGGGTTAGGGTTAGGGTTAAAGCAAATTTAAAATGAAAAAAGCAAATAAAACGAAGAATCGTTTGTTTATGTAGTCGGCACTTAATGTATATCGGCTGAATGAACATCAGTGATTGGTTGAAATTATCGAAATAAGACAATTTTTTACATGAAATAAATTTGAATACAAAAATATTTTTCTGTTCTATAACACAAAATAGATAAGTATACGAAGTTTGAAAGTCTTTCGGTACCAAAAGCACTACGTAAAACATTAATGAAAAATGTGGCCCCCGTTTTAAAAAAGATCCCATTCAGCTGTAGAAATAAGTTGTGATGTCACTGGTACCAAGTTGTATCAGCTTTTGCATTCTCCTTAGACAAAATCAGTGGTGTGGAGAGGAGAAATAAGTATGCATAGGTGACTGCTGGTCTTCCACAAACAACCTTGCCTGGAGTTGTGCCTTGGAGGAGAACTTTCTAGATGCAATCCCATGGTTATTCATGACCAAAAGGAGTCTTTACTCTTTATCCATTTTAGTCCAAATTACACTATTCCTGGATAAGAAAAAATGGACAAGATTGCTTTTGACCATAGGTCAGTTTGATCATATCCAAATTTGAGTTAAGCAACAACCACAAAAATAATTTCAGGTTTGATTGGGCTAAAGATTAACAGTGTAGAGATGATAGGGATACACTCACTAAAATATGAGAGTGAGATATACTTAATTATGTTAAGATTTATTAACCTACTATGCTACTATAAAACATAATAGCAAAGATATATGAAACCAAACTGTTGAAGACAATGTGTGGTTATTAAGAAACAAAATA